>NC_143554.1:84995000-85150000 GCF_054136105.1 Typopeltis vanoorti
GACTGGTTTCTGGAAAGTAAAAATATACAGTAGGAAGGGACAGAGATTAGGTAAAGTCCGAGAACTTCAGATATTAATGTTGGGGGGAAACAGGTGAAAGAATTTCATAGTTGGGAAGAGGCGGTGCAATGACCTGGAATACCCGGTCTACAACCATTACGTCCACGGAACTTTCTCTTATAACACTATCTTTTTAAAAAAGTTTACAGAGGGAAGGTTTAAAACCTCGATGATTTATGCCACTAAATTCAAGTTTCTCTAGGAAAGATCACGGCAGAAATGCTATAAAAAATTATAGGAGTCAGTTACCTATCGGACATTTTATATGCTATACGGTGAACATAGAGTGGGAATTTTGGACCATTCTTCCTGCAGGCATGTAATTAGTCTTTGACCTCACCCGATATCCCGATTCATCCCATAGATGTTTGGGATGAATCGGGTTGAGATCAGGGTTTGGAAGCCAGTCAAGTGTGGTGAATTCATGTCTACAAACCACGCAGTTACAGCAGCAGCCTTATAACATGGTGCATTGTCATGCTGAAAGAGACAAAGTAGGAAGCATTGCATTGTCCAGAATGTTCAGATACCTCTCGGAGTTCAATGTTCGTGGCACCGCAAACAGAGGTCCTCTGTTTACGCACTCTGGTAAGAGACGTTCACTGAGTATCCGCCCGCCCACACTCGTCCATCCGCTGAGTAGAGGGTGTAGCGTTATTCGTTCTCCATAGCACAACTTTCCAAACTTCTTCCACGTCCCACTGTACACACACACACACACACACACACACACACACACACACACACACACACACACACACACACACACACACACACTCTCTCTCTTTGCACCACTGAAGACGACGCTGCATGTTTGGTTCGGGTGACGTGGGACTTCATATTGCGGTCGTACGATGGAAACCCATGATGTGAGCCTCGGTTCTGAATATTTTTGTGCAGATTCGTGTTCCAGTCGATGCCCGAAACTCCGCATTCAACGTGTCTGCCGACGAACGGCGGTTTTTATATATTATCCTTCGTAACACCCTACGGTTACGTTCAGTGAGTGTGGTGGGTTGTCCACTGCGGGTAGCACTTGCAGTTGACTCCCTGCGCTTCCATCTCAGTATGGTATCATGGATTGTTAACCTGGGACCGTCCAATTTGTTAACAGTTTGCCGAGCAGATAGGCCTGCAACATGGCATCCTATCACAGCACCTCTTTTAAACAGCCTCTTTTACATTCCGTCAGTTCCCTTCTCTCAGCCATTTCACCCGGACAGTTGCACTGACTTGGGAGCATCATATTCCTCCAATTTATACAGGCTACGACACGTAACTAGTTGCATGACTCGACGCAACGCACCTTGTGCGTGGGGATGTCGTTGACTTCTTTGCAAGCGGTGTATAATGTGTTAAAATAATAAACTTACCATCAAACAACAGATATGTATCTACTCAGATCAGACATTCATAAGTATTCTGAAGTCATCCAGCTAAACAAATAACTCTAGAATGCTGTTTAATATGTGAACAAAGTGAATCCGTTATCAGGTTTAGCATCATCCTCCATCACTAATTAGTCGGAAATGCATTAGCTAAAAGTAGTACTGACTGCATATAATTGTACGATATCGATAAAATCGAAATCAAAGTCATGACAGCAAATTTGAATTACATTTCGTTTATGACAAAGTGAATACAAAAATAGAAAACTGCAATGTATACTAATCATATTTTTTACTACCAAACACTCATACTGATATCGTGCGCAAGTAAAAACGAATATTAAATGTGGTGATAGTCGTCTCCAGGGGAACTGTAGATGCTATCATTGCTCCCATCAGTAACCTGCCTATCTGGTATGGTTGCTATCAGGTTGACACATCAGCACGTTTTCAACTCCAATACACCATCCTGGCAGTCCCCCCCCCCGCCTTTTTAAGTGGCTGCGCGTAATTTACTTAATAGATCCCTCTTGTTCGTGTACTCCTGGAACAAAGGGTAGTATCTACTCCTGTTCGAGTCTGCTGTCTAAAGCTCTCGTGCTCTTCTCCCATCCCGAACATCTATAAATAACTGTGAAACCCCTGGCAGCTGCACTTTTCTAAAGAATGCTGGAAACATACTTAGAGGCCCCCCGAAGGAAAATTTTGAGGAAAGAAAATCTCGAGCAGTGAATAGTTTAATATATCAGATTGTTTATTTGCGAGGCTTTGTGACTTCTTCATGCTGCATGTATATGATGCGGAACTTTGAATGATGGACAGATCTCTCGTTTCGTTTATAACAAATTCTTAGGATATAGAAGTACATAAAAAAGAAAACATGATTATCTAATTTTGTTGCTCAGGTTTTGGCTTACTATGATTATCTTAATACGATTACTACTTAATATGATTATCTTATTTTGCTGCTCAAGTTTTGGCTTACAATTGCAACGTATTGATTCTTGACCATAATGAACTAAAAACACGTGTTTTACCACTTTGCTGATTAATAACAATTCTAAAATCAAGTAAGTTGAACTCTACAACACATTGGTAACTATCGCCTCCCTCACCCACCGCAATTAATAAATATTCGATAAGCATTACACAACAATCATTTCAATCCACTTGATCCAGTCTGCTAATTACAATCTTTAGAGGAAATATTTACGAATATAAAACGGGGTTATTTAAGTTAAGATGACCTAGAACAGACGGTGAATGCACAGTTGAAAGCGCAACTGTCTGAAACGTAATATATAATTAGGTTTTAGAATTTAATAAGGGCGGCGCACGCACGCACACACACACACACACGCGCGCGCACACACACACACACACACACACACGCGCGCACACACACACACACACACACACACACACACACACACACACACACACACACACTATTTGTACAGAATTCTAGTAGTCTGGCCACTTACCTGCATACTAAATGTAGCTTGCACACAGAACAAGGACTGAGCGGTCAATGCAAAACAAAACACGTTCCAAAACGCAGTGTAACGCCATTAACGGTTGCAAAAATAAAAAGGAGAAGAAGAAAACAAAAAAAGAACAGCTGGCCTGCCAGCACGAGGCGGATTTACGGCGTGAGATAGGCACGCGATTACAAAGAAAGAAACCGTCATTCACCACATGCTCTAGTAAATTACGCCAAGCTCGACACCACATCCAAACATTGGGGTGGTCTGACTTCTCACAGTTATGGAGCGTATACAGAGTATGTAAAGATGATGAGAGTAAATATGAATAACCACTGGGTGGCCTGACAGTATCCTACACGTACATAAACAAGAAATCATTGTGTTAACAATCAAGACTTGCTCCAGGCGCAATGTATATAAACACCGATGAACTCTGTGCTAACCATGGTGGGTTTTATTCTATAACAGAATGTTAAAAATGCGACGCAGCTCCCTGGAAACGACTGCGATTAGATCAACTGACGTGGCATACATCGAGAGACTGTTCACTTGCTTTGCTTCTCTGTCAGAGGATGCCGTAAAGGCATTTACACTATTTAAGCATCCCAAATGGGCTCTTCCGAAAAGGTCAGAAATTCCAATACTACGATATTAGGAGTGTAGTTCCTCCAGCACATGTAGCGACGACACCCGGATGCCGCCAACTCCCACGGTGTCCAGACAGAATTCACCGCGGCGACGATGCATCCATCTCAGTGGGGGCACAAAGGGCACGATTGGACGTGCGTGGTTTGACAGAACGATGAGAAGCGAAGTACTGCAGTTAAGTAGAATCACAGACTCACATTCAAACTGAAATATTTATTACGTAAGCAGCAGTGGTCTGGCAAGAACAAGAACCTTGTCCGCACTTACTTCAGCAAAACACAGACAGGGAGTGGAGCACTATTTGGAGCAGATTAAACAATGTCATGAATGTATGTTTTCCAATGTTTAAATTTTGTGTTTAATTCATATTAAGCAATAAAAGCTAGTTTATCCTTCACTCGCAAGCTTATATTTTGGTACAATATATTCAATTTATCAAGGGAGCTTATGAAAGGAAAAATAGGATAATCAGGGGAAATTAGCCAGAAAACTGAAACCCATTAGATCTAGAAAAAGTAGCCAATTCAGTAAAACTTGATTAAGTTTGTGTGCGAATGTACTACACAAGGGGACGTGTGATCCAAAGGTTTTCAGATTGATAACAAAACAGAATAGAGTGCGCCTAACGTATGCTTTCACTTTCCAAATAGTTTTCGAGCGAATAGTTTTCGCTTCACAGTTTTCTTCAAATCTTGTTCCTTTTAGAAAACTTCCGCTTTGGAAATAGGAAGAAGTTTCAGATAGTCAAACCTGGGAAAGATAGTAGATTGGAACGCTTGCAATACCGAGTTTGGCAAGAAAATGCTGCTCGACCAAGGCAGAAGAATGAAGTGAAACGGAAAAGCTAGTTTTTGTTTTCTACTTATCCAAGCGGTTTTTTCTTCTTAAGGGATCTTGTAGAGGTGTTTTCAACACTGCAATGAAATGTTGACATATTTGTCCAACTGTAACGTATCTTATCACACAATTCTTGGCTGAGAATAATAAATATATAAAAAATAACATAACCTAGGTCTTCCAGCAAAGTTATCTGTCTCTTTTTGGTCTCTGTGAGTCCCTTGAATTCGTCGTCAAACACCGTTAGAAATATCGTGAGTGGTTTCCTACAAAAATTAAATACGAGCGGATCAAGTGGGTAATGGGTGAGTAATATGAGGATGACTGGTACATAATAAAACTATAGTTCCACGATACCGTCTAGGAACATTTCTGAATTATCTCACTTGTCATGCTGTACAGAAATAATCTGTATAGGATTCAGTAAATTCTTGTTTCTCATTATCTCTATCTCTCTGACATTTAAATCGCTGGAAATGAAAAACAAAAAAAGTTTCCATATGAATGTAATTTCAACAGCCTTCTCTCCTTAGCTGAATAAAACCAAGCATAAAAGGTTCGATGAAAATAAAAATAAATAAAAAAACATTAAAAAATGCATGCGACACTTGATTCACACTTACCCAGTTCTTTCATCTTTTATCTAAGGGGTGTATACAAGGAAGAGTACGATACCTATGTTAATGTCCAACAGTGCACATCCTCTCTACAGCAGTTTGCTCTCACGCGCTGCTCGACCAGACTCGCTTCAAACTGACTGGACACCAGATGTGAACTCTGTGACTCTCTAGCCGCATCTGCCGTCAAGCAGCCGGGGGAGAACGCGTGCCGTAAAAACCTCTACTCTCCCCGATCCTTCCTTCGCAACTTCCGCTGTCATCCGAGATTTATAATCACGTGACACTGTTCGTCAGAGGCGGAAACAGGCAGTGTGAGACCCTAGGGGGGGGGGGAGGAAGGGAAGATAATGTTTTGCAGTGGGGAGTGAGAATGGAATGAGGCGTTTGACAGTCACAGCCTGTAAAGATCGCCGACTCGCGTAGAGCAGCAAGGGGAAACGTCACTCCCCCGTACGAAATCTGGATGAGGTTCAAGTTTACAGCATAATAACGAGGTCAAGACGAAACTAAGGTCATTAGTGATCCTTAAGCGGCTTGCGTTTTTCGGTATTACTAACTGGGGTTCCGACAGCGAACTTCCTGAGATGCATTAACTAAACCAGCCTTCTCCTTTAACATGACCAGTTGGTTCTGTAAGGGTCACGATAGCTGAATTCAAGTAGCAATTTCAAGGCTATTTTCTTTTTTAAAAAAATAATAATAAACTTGCACGATCATTCCTCTTGGGTATGGGAAGAAAATAAAGTACCAGGCCTGCATGAATACCAAAGAAAAAGAAAAGGGCCGCAAGTTTAAAAAAAAAAAAAAAGAAGAAGAAGGAAGGGGGGGGGGGTAGAAAAGCGATAAGCGTGCATTTTAGTTATGATTATTTCACGAACTTCGTTGTACATAAATACAACCATAATCTGCTTTGCGCGCAGTTTATAATGTAACCAAAAAAAAAAAAAAAAACGAAACCTTTACTTCATAATTCGTTATCAACAACTTGCAATGTAATATAATAAAAACCGTAAACATTTAATTATTTTGCATGCAAACTGAAACGTTATTGCTGTCATTCGACGCAACGTACCTTTGTGTTTCCTGAATCCTTTTTACGTGATACGGGCGAGGGTTTACAATATGTTCGCAAAATACACAATTATACGTGATACATAAACAAAACTAAACGACAAACATAGATCCGATAATTACTTCTAATTGCTACTCATTATAATCTACCGGATTTATAAGACTTGTGGAATAACATTGCCGTTATTCTAACGTACAAAGGCTAACGTACAAAATCCTGGTGGCAAACTCGAGTATCAAGCCCCTAAACTTTCCCTCAGTTAAGAGCAGCTGGTTTTTTCCATTAGGGTCACGATACAACCCAAGGTGGTAATGTGTACAGTGCCCCTGTTCCTCTCCCCATCTAAAAATGTCATTTAGTAGTAGGGAAAGAATAATATTATTATTATCCGCAAAATTAAATTATGCTAATAACACAACTAGATATTGTAAATAAAATTAATACCTAAAGGCATTTAGATGATACAGCTTTAGTAGAAAGGTAAACAGATTACGATGTGTTCCAGAGTTAAGAGAATTAATTAACAATTAGTAGTCACAGTTATTTTCCGATAGTCGATAGTTTCCCGATAGTAAATACTCTGTTTTTAAAGCTGAAATTCAATAATCATATTGCCATATTAGGATCTTTTATTCATATTGATTAAAAACATCTTAATCGCTATGTTTTAGATCAGTTTACACCGCATAGTGGCTTTTCAATAATACTTCTATGGATGCTTTCCAGAATTATCTCAAATTACAAATAAATGTATTCATATTAATATTTATTTATTTATTTATTATTGCATATAAATATGGATATTATTTCTGGGAAAACTCCCATATTACCCCTCTTAAGAAACTATTATAATTACGGCTATTGAGGAGCATTCCTAAACAGAAGCAGGCAAAATAGCCGTAAATATAATAGCATATAAATATATTATTATTAAAATGAAATTTAATTAATATAAGCATTTTATTTTAAAAAATAAAATTATTTATATTTTAAAAATTAAAACTTTTAATGCGTTTCAGTTAATTTAAGTAATATTTAAATTGGAAATTTAATTGATATGCAATTTTTAAATTTAAAGTTAAAATCTAACATTGATATTTAAATTTAAATGTTTACTTTAAAATGTAAACTTTTAAAATTAACACTGATATTGCAATATTTAATTTTTAATTTATATTTTTTTCACAGATTTTTAAAGATGTCCTAAAAAGTGCTTACAGCAATCGGAAAATACGTAATATAGATATTAAGAGGAATGCTATATGGCATACGTAATCTGACCGATTAAATCGAAACGCTTACAGACATCTAAAAGGCCATGCAATTCATTGCGTAACCTAGAAAAGCAAGCAGAGCCGCAGTACCTTCTGCAACAAAGGATGTCACCTTTGGCGCCGTTCCACTTTGAAGCATAGAACCTGTCGGCACATGAGTCGCAAGCGATGTCATCTGTGGCGAAGTAAACTTCATTGTGATCGCTCCCTGAGCAGGTGTTGGCACCGTACAGCGACAAGGTCAAACCAACAACTACTACTCTGTCGGGTCTTTAAAGCTCACTCTCTGCAAATCGGGGGGGGGGGGGGGGGGACTGAACAGTATCCCATCATCCTTTGCGTGTTCAATAGGAATCACGACGCCATTAAGAGATAGTGACGACAGCCAATTGCATCAAGTTCACATGTGCAGTCTGCATCTGTAGATGCAAAAGTAATAGATGGAAAGAATGATAATTGGGACATTAGTGGTGATTGGATTTCAAAGAATAACTTCTTACATGTGGCTAGCTATAACTACTCCCAAATGCTTCAAAACAGCAGCCGTAATTACAAAAATAAAGTTGGAGCACTCTTTGTTGAATAGCCAAACTGCAAAGCATGGGATGAGAAAGAACTCATCAATCCAGAATCCCATAAATGGATACTCTCTCTCTCTCTCTCTCTCTCTCTCACACACACACACACACACACACACACACAGAGAGAGAGAGAGAGAGAGAGAGAGACTGGCATAAAAGTACCAAGAACAATATTGGATGGAAGGGGGTAGTTTGGAAGCCAACGATAACTACTGCTTTTTAAATCGTAAAGATAAATATAGTCAAATAGCAAATAAGTATATTGACCTTAAATTTTAAAAAAATAAACTGTGATATTTCATGTAAAAGAAAGATAATCCTTGCTACTCGAACAAGAAAAGAATTAAGAAACTAATTTAAATCACAGCTTAATCTGTATTGACTTTTTGCTGAATATTCAGACACCTAGAATATCCGAGATGATCCGATATGGAGGTGTTACGTAATAATAATAATAATAACATAATTATTATTATTACGATGTGCAGTACATGTCGCCCGGGACATGTACCCCACATCGGAGTACATGTCCCGGACGACATAAGCCATGACCAAAATCATATCGGATACATGTTGGACATTCTTGGCACAGCAAGAGCAATTGCCTGCGAATTGCTTTAGATATTCAGCACGACCGTGTAATGAATGTCTTATAAAGCGAGGTAACTACTTTCTAGTCGCGAATTATCAATGTACGTATACTTCAGAAAATCTGTATATTTGTCTTTCATTACGTTTGCTCTATCCTAAACTTTAACTGCCTTTTCCGCTATCATCCTCAGAAGTCATAATCCATATATTATGGATTATGTATTAGGCGTACGGAGTCGCACTATTCATTCCAAGAAATCCCCTCCGGGTATTACAATGGCTGGAACCTACCGTTAACAACTTGAAAAAAAGTGGTGGTATACTTGCTACTAGGTCTAGCAACGTAGTGAATGTCTGCCATCTGAGGCTCTTCTCAACTACGTGTTAGTCTCAATCATATGGCCTCTCTTCCGCCTGCCAACCTTTGTAACTCTAATATTCCACATCGGAGTACCTAGACAACAAACAAAACAAAAAAAAAAAAAAAAAAAATCGAGTTGGCAGTCTTACAGAAATCGAATACCCAGTCAATTCTGTGGTTTAGCGAACTGTGCTATATGCATAGCACAGTTCGCTCAGTGTAAAAACGTCTTCACAGATATATTCCGTCAGTGTATCAGAAATTTGTGTGTGTGGAAAGGAAAGGTATAAGCCTACAATTGAAAGTAAAATTATCATCGAAACATAAATATGAAGAATGATAACGACCACCGATATCTTATGCAAACTGCATCTGCAAATAGGCAAAACATATCTCTAAGGATTTCAATATTCAACTGAAATGAACTATGCCGGGGGGGCGCATATTTTGCACTGCTTATCAGTGGCAGACAGTCATATGAGCCAACCTCTTGAATTTTGTATTTTTAAGTGAATCTCCCCCACGAAAGATGTAATTCTTAGCTCAGTCATGTAAATCTACCACACATGGTACATTAGTTACATGATCGAGCTAAGAATTAGATAATTCAGAAACCATACCTTAGGGACAGAACATGGAATTTTTTTCCACTTCATCCCTCCAGTAATCAGAATGAAAGTCTCGCACCAGCCAATAAAAATCATCTTCTTTCATATTCACAAACTTCCATGAATATAATGGAATTCGAACCCACAGCCTGAAGAGAGGTGCTCTCGGCCAACCAGTCCAGCTATGAATCAAAATGCATGTTAACTTCTGTAGAGTTCGGATCCCTGCCTCACAAGTCTCTAGCTGGCAGTGGTAGAAGAGCTCTCTTATGGACAGTAAGGGAAAGGAAAGAGTAATATAATGCCTCTTGATGGCAAAGAATTCGCTAGCATACCTGCTACTTCTTGTCTGGCCCATGTGCAACCAATGATGGCAGCACTCATGTCACAAGTGATTGACACCGTCACTCTTCTTCGAACTAAAAATGATCAAGAATTGTTCGTACAGCAAGTTCGAATACATGTCCCGGGCGACATAAGCCATGACCAAAATCATATCGGATACATGTTGGACATTCTTGGCACAGCAAGAGCAGTTGCCTGTGAATTGCTTTAGATATTCAGCACGACCGTGTAATGAATGTCTTATAAAGCGATGTAACTACTTTCTAGTCGCGAATTATCAATGTATACTTCAGAAAATCTGTATATTTGTCTTTCATTACGTTTGCTCTATCACCTAAACTTTAACTGCCTTTTCCGCTATCATCCTCAGAAGTCTTACTTGCATTACGGTGCAGCTTTTTGCAGATCACGGTGGTTCCTTTGACAGTTCTAGATTAGCAAAAGCAAGAAACTAATGCGAAATGAAGTTGAGTTATGCAAAGGAATACGCTCATCATCTCTGTCTCTCTCTCTCTCTCTTGGAGCTTCTGTAGTCCAGTCGGTATCGATGATCCCTTTGGTTGGAAAGACCAAGATCCGAATCCCGTCTAGGACTCAAAGAAACTTTATAGGGATTTTCTGCTGAGGGTGAGCTAGGCGGTCCCATATGGGTGGAGAATTTTTTAACTTGAAACTATGGTTTTTCACAGCAAACTGGCCAGAAGAACACACATAATATACACTGGACTCATAATCATAATTATTTCGTAGTAATTCCAAATAACCATTCTCTCTCTCTCTCTCTCTCTCTCTCTCTCTCTCTCTCTCTCTCGTATACAACCTCTTCAGTCTCTTTAGAACATATCTGCGGGCTTGCTATAAACTTTGCATTTGTGTTGTTGTTATATTATATTTGTTGAAGTCTCATAAAAGAATTATTAATAAAGAAGAGCACAAAGTTTAAGCGACCCACTCAGGCTACCATGGAATCCTACAAATAAGTTTGTAAAGAAGTTCCCCCCCCCCAAAAAAAAGTCATGTAAACCTTTTAAATCGCCTTATTCTTCAAAAAATCTGACTCTTCTTGTTGGATAGAATAAGATTGTGAGCCATATTCTATCCAGTTATAGACGTGTTTATATTATGATTGCTAATTTTTTCACTGGAACCATCTATTAATATTTATAATAGTAGAAGAAAAAAGTGGAAAAAGAAAGGTGTTCCTTCCGATCACTCTGCGGTTGGTGTTGATACGTGGAATTTTTTCTTAACCGTTTTCAGATAGCTGTTGGTGGGTTAATTAATAGTTTCAATTAATATGCACACTCATTGAGGTATGACCTTAGCTATCACCATGCTGATCCAACATGTTTTTCTTGAACTTTTTTTTGTTCCTTGAGTGAACTAGAAACTTACTCCAGAATTTACAGAAACACCATGTTAATTGGGTAAATCCGACGATGTTGCACTTGAGGTAACGTTATCAATGTTATCATTTCATGATGCAAATGCTCATCATATTGGTATCCTAAAAGTGACTATACAAGGGATACATTTCTACACTAGTGTCGCATTTTCCTTCCAGTTCACAATCCTCTGCCACTATATATACAGAAATTTCTAATTAAGCTTTATTTGTTATGAAATTGGGGCAGCATTCCTCAAAGCAAGTTCAACATTCGTAGTCACTATTATTACATCGTGTCACAGATAAGTCAGTAGAAGCCGATATGATTAACATATATTATTACCATATGATCAGTCAGGGGACCACGTGTACATCGGAACGAGACAATTAATTAATGGAAATATATATAAACCCCTACAATCTTGAGCAAATGTCATAATTACATGCTATCAAACTATGTTTATGTTATTTTCATGAAGAGCATGTCTGCAATGAAAATTCCAAAACTTGCATAAAATTTGCTTAAAGAAGTTGCATAAATAGCACTTTATTATACTTTCTCCTAGCAGTTAGCTTCAAATAAGTGACTTTTCAGGTACACCAAATTTCTTCCTTACATACAATAACCGTAAGCGTTTTCTGTGTATGTGCGCACGCGCGCACACGTACAAAAATGCCATTTTTTAGGCGTGGTCAAGGCTCGTGTCATTGTCTTTAGAACTCAATGATTAAGTCGGCATCACATCCAAATAGCAATCTGAGTTTTTCCCTTGCGAAGCCGCGTATTATTAATTACAGTGCATTCTTATGTCGAACGGCTTCTCCTTATGCACAACAACAACCAAACGCGGCAAACTTGGCCACGTGGGACATCTCTACTTGGTGTTCATATTCCAAGAAGAGACAGCTAAACAAAACAATAAATGAAACCACGCAACAAAAACGAGTCATTTAGTAGGCCCCACGAGGCAAAGAATTTCTGTTCGCGTGCATTTTGCGCTTGCACGTGCGGTGGTGGCCTGAAGCAATCAGGCTCGTGCGAGTTCCACCGCATGCCAGATCGCCAGTCCGACAGAAGAGAATGGGCTGTCGTCGTTAGAAGCAATAGATCAAGTATGTTTGGGGCGTTGCGGTATACCCTTACAGAAGGATAACCCTTTCATCAGTGTAGACGGCTAATGACCAATAGTTAGTAGGTTTATGCAGAAATCCGGAACGTCGATTCTCTTCTTCCCCATCACTAAACAAAAAAAAAACATTTTTTCGATAAGATTCACACGCATTTTTTATCGATTGGATCAAGTCGAGTATTATATTTGCCTGCCAACAGCACATGCATGTAACCATGGTTACCAAGTCATTGTTACCAACTCAACTATCATTAATCGTTATGAAAAATAAAATTGTTAAATAATAACATGAATGATGATTCATAAATATTATACTATACTATAATGTGTTCTTGTTCTTAGTAGAAATATAAAAGAACCGAGTCAAACTATTTCTAGGCTTTATAGACTAAGTCTTAACAAGAATTATAAATAACTGCAGTTCTTATACTTTAATACTTTAAATAAATACAAATATTGAAATTGTTAGTGTAGTTTTGCTTATATATATAAAATAAGGATTCTAGGTTTCTTTATAAACTTGTCGCTAGGTGGCAATCTACTAACAACTGTCATTCCACCAATCAACTACTACGAGCATTATTAGCATCTAAATGGAATCCTAAACATTCTCCGTCCTACAATAAATATAGCACTGATGTAGGGAGCAAAGCGCTTGCATGTTGTGTCTGACAGTGGTTGATTGACCCCACCTTGGAAAATGTCTAGGACTATATCTTGGCATGCACTGCTCACTTTACATGACGCAATCTGTAGCGTTCTCTTATCTTCTGCGTTATATGTAAGAAGTGCGCGTATCACAACAAAGTTATTTTCACAAATGTCTTTCTTTCTTTCTTTCCCTAAGTTTGCAATCGTTAGAAACAACTGTGTGAGGTTCAGGAACTTGGTGACATCACCTGAATGAAAGATCTCAATTTGCAGAAGCTCATGCCTCTGAACATCATGTTTTTATAACAACAAAAATAGAATAGAAAGACGAAGTTCTTTAACTACCAGGTCACAAAAGCCCCATATTCAACCCTTTAAAATAAAAAAATAAAATTTAAAAAAATAATAATAAAAGCAAGATAAAGTAAAAACAATGCTACTTTTAAGGTAAACATTTTCAATTATGCCACCAGTCAAATCATGCTGCTTTATTTTTATATACAATTCAGAAATACATCATAAAGATTTAATTAGGAAATGCTTACACACACACACACACACACACACACACACACACACACACACACACACACACACACACACACACACACACACACAAAATCATGAACTATTCGCTCCGATTCTCACAAAGTTGAATTAAATTTCTACAATTATAGCTACAAATGTATACGAAAACATTTAAAAGGTAAAAAAACATTAAATTAACAATTTCGTTTTTGTGCAGAAATCTTGAGACTTACTGCGTCTAAATAGACTTTCAGGTCACTAACCCTTAGTTCGTGACACTGCAGTTTTCTTTTTATCTTTTTTTTTTTTTCTCTTTTTTCTGAAAAATGCTGGAGAGGAAATATCTCTGCCAGAATATATAGTTTAAAAATAAACCGCATGGCAATATAAGGAGAAGCCTTTTTTTTTTCTTTTTTTATTATGCACCAATATGACGATTCTTTAGATTACACTAGGACTGTGTCTAGGTGAACCGTACCGTATATTGTAGAGGCAGTTTATATTATAAAAAAAGGAATTTGATAAGCCAAAAGTATCTCTAAACCACTATCGAATAAAGAATACATAATCGTCATCGTTGATAACTGATGAAGTTATAGAAATTATTTGTAAATTTGTCCACAGTCGGGAATTAAAGAAAACAGGATTTTTAAATCTAGTTTGCTTAGACTTAAAAAAATCTACAATGACTGTTGCAATTTCATTAACAAAATAGTAGAAATTCAAATCAAATACGTTGTCTAAATAATAGCGTACATTTTTTATCTATGTGAATTAGGATTTAGGACTAGCAAAAGTCTCATAGTAGGAATCAATGATCAACAGACACTTGCCTCTACTAGCACTGTAACGGTTTGCGACGTGATGCCTTTGTCTCTCTCTCTCTCTCTCTCTCTCTCTCACACACACACACACACACACACACACACACACACACACATATCTACCGCCTATTTATAGTCGATGTCTGCCAGGCATCATTATTTGTGGATTCCTAGTGAGGAGGCTTCTAATATTTTAACAACTGAGTAGAAATTAAATAAGGAAGCAGATGCAGCATTCTTGGCAGAGCGGATGTGAATGACATCTTCGCTCATTGAACAGGCTGTTCGAATCTCACTCTGACATGGATGTATGTCAATGTTTTTAAATAATAGAGATTTTCAATGCTGATGTGAGACATGAAACCACCACCACCCTACTTATCAGAGGGCTGCCGTAGCTTGAAAACTTCATGTTTAGTCTTTAGAGTAGTGTTTCAGGATTACGTAACCCTTCCCATCCACTATAGTGATGTGCTATTGGTTTGCAACCTTTCCTTACTGCGATATTATATTCATTAAATTTTAAGTGAATTTTAAAGACATTTTTAAACAATGAAGATAATAATCTGTAAATGTTTTAAATAGAATATTTCCTAAATCTATTTTTCCATGTATTTCTAAACGTGCCCATTCTACGGCTTCCTTTCTTCGAATTTCTGCACTTCGAAAACAAGACAAGAAGACAAGTGATTGTTTAAAAAAAAAAAAAAAAAGAGAGAACCTAAATGAGATAAAAATTTTGGGTTCAGAGAACCAATTAAGTTAACGCCCATTTTCTAATTCAGTGATTCATAACTCCATGGTATTCTTACATGTACAATAACGGATGACAGCGATAATAAAACTGAAGTCAGTGCCTGAATTAAGACGCTTGTTTCTATGACGGAAATAATCGTCATTTCTCGTGTGTTTCTTTGAAAAGAACCTGTTGTTGGTATTGTACAGGCATTTATATCACTTAAGTTATTGTTTAGGGCAGCACTGAAACAGCTATGGCCGTTATGTCTATAATACAACTACCTTTCATTGCGGAGGATCGTCTTGCATGTATGTGTGTGTGTGCGTGTTTTTTGGGAAGAGAAACGGAATTTCTTTGGGGACGGAGGGGGGGGGGGATCTTTAAAATGCGTATGAGCTGATTAATTCATATTTCGTGGGAAATCTCTTATAAATTTTCCTGGCAACGGAACGATGCTTAAGATGAAAGATAATAAAGACACATAACGGATTTTTTTTTTTTTTTCAAAACGCAATGTAATTCAGCAAATTTTAACCATTTGCGTATATATAGAAGAATTTTGAAAAAAATTAATATAAAAACGTGTTTTTTTCCACTCTTCCTAAACTCATATATATATATATATATATATATGACTTACAAATGACCTTCAGCTCCAAGCTGAATTTCCTAACAAATATAAAGATACTTACATGACTGCTTCCGAAAGAACTCGGTGATAGGACGAAGCAATTCTAATCCACATGTCCAGACGATACTGGCCAACAAGAGAATCAGCAAAGAATGGCCACGGGCCATCTTAGACACTTGAAGATAGCAAGGATCGTAAGCCTAAAGAGTAGTCATGGGGTGAAAGTGCATCTGTTTGCGTTTTCAAAGGGGTGTTTAGAGCAAGGTGGCCTACCGTGGGTAGGGCCACGGAGGAAGCAACACGGTGGATTACTACATCTAAGGACGAACTAAGACTGTTGACTCGGCACACTGTTGCTAACGTCTTAAGTTGGATAGGGGATGCCTAAAATAACCGATGACGGCAGGTTATCGACCACACAGGTCATGGTGACGGTTAAGGAAAGTCAGGAGACGACAGGCAGACACATACGGTGCGCTTTCAACTGCTGGCGCCTGAGTATTTTTTTAGTCCATTTGAACCGGTGATCACAAACCTCTCTCCCTTTGTTTCTCAGAAAAGAAAGGATTCTTAGACAACGCAGTTTTTTTTTAACTGCTTCTTTCCTGCATGCGACAAATTTAGAAGTGAGGAAGGGAAAGCAGGACAGGGGAAAGCATCTAGGAAATTGTTAAATTCACGAGGGATAAATTAAGAAAAAAATTAATGCGGATTGAATGAATAATAGTAAGTTTACCTTCCTTTTTATTTAGTATCTCGAACGCAAAGATCAAACTTGGCGCGTTCATATACCAATTGGTGTTGCCTGATAATATTATTTCAATAATAGTAACGTGTATTAATTATATTAATCATCGATTGTAATCTGGGACAACTCTTTGTTTTTATTAGTTTTTTTTCACTCCTTATTAACTATCGATATGTTATCATATGCCAACTCCATTCAAATATCGCACTGTCTAGAAAGCATAACTTATTGATATCATTCTGTCCTCATCAGCACATTTTGCTGTTGATTTATGCTGCAGGTAAATTTTTAATCTGACAAATTCCATCACAGCAAGCCAGCAAATTATAAGATTGTATTTCACCTGATTCTCTTGATTACAACATGCAACTGGTTTCCGATTACTTTAGTTGCAGGAAAACGTGACAAAATTGCATTAAACATAAATTTCAAAAGAGGGAATAAAAAAGCGTGCATGTTAAGTAATAAATTAATAAATAAATGTTAAATAACTTAAAAATGAATAATTATCCTGCTGAATCAAATAATTATATTTGCAATTATTTTGGCGATTTATTTAAAATTCCTTTGGCAGTTTTGTTTTTATATTCAAAACAAAAACGATACTTACCGAATGATATAACGCGCGCGCGGCAGCTTTGAAACACCAATAAAACAAAGAAAAGCCTTATGGATAATTCCTATTATATCAACTGGTTTTGTACTATCGAGAATGTCTAGGGAGAAAATTCTACGAAAATTGTTTGTTTTCATAATTGCAAATTACGTTTCTGAACAGAACATGCGCAGTGAGTTGACTAGGATACAAAAGATAATGGAAATAAAGCTGTTCAAACAACGAAATTTGAGTATCGCATGTGGCAAGGTAGGTGAAAGGCCCTTGTGGAGTGCTAATGCAAGTCTGATGAAACTAAAGAAAAGGTTCCAAAAAAGTGACGAACATATAAAGCAGACTAAAACAACAAACGTGTACACAGGCGCGAATGAATTTACTAAAAAGTAAAACTAAAGTGGGATGCAATCTATACGTGAAGCCAAAACGCAACAGATCTTAACGCAGCTTATTTCCAGAGAAGTAAACACATGTATGAATGACTGCTAGGATCTCCGACTTCTGCTAATTGTTTATGTACAGGTTAGTCCAACTTAAAAAAAAAAAAAAAATGTCTGTTTTCCAGGTTAGTTGCGCGCGCTTACTCTGAAACGTTGCGTCAAGGAGTGAAGTAGAAGCAAGTATTGAAGCCAGAGGCGTTAAGCTATATGATTTGTAGGTCGAGAGAGAGAGAGAGAGAGAAAAGTACAACAAAACTAGTACAACACAGAAAAGGGTGAAAAGCGTTCACACAAGGTAAGCTTTTGTCATTTTAGCGGATTAGGTTGCGTTGTAGGTAAATCTTTAGCATAGAAAAAAGTATATGTGTACAAAAACTGATAACAGCTCAAGCACAGGTGTTTTGAAATAAATAAGAAATAACTGGTTTTCTATGAAGGCTTTTATTCTATTTTATTTTGTTTATATATTAGACAGCTAATGTGTGTGATTTATAGACGGCGCTCACGTAAGTGTGAGCCTGCTGGTACTTTTAACATTAGCAGTACCAAAATATTCACTCTGTCATCTACATCATATTGTAACGTAAACTTTCTCGAAACTTGACAGTTTGGGGAACCAGAAGAAACTGTCCACCTTTCCACTAGGCTTCCAATCTCTGTTCGGATCGAGAACGCGTAGGCTACTGCTTCCCTTTGCGAGGCGAACGAATTCTCACAATATCTTCCTGTGTGAAGCATGCAACTCCAGAATTCAGTTCTTTTTGAATTATACTGCGTTCAATCATTATCGTGACTATATAAGGAGGAGGTACCTGTGTAATCTTGTGGCAACTCTGTTTCTAGAAAGACCATTTTAGTCTTTCCCTAGACCAATCTCTATAATAAACGATTCCAGTCTCTTACTAGGTGAATTTTTCCATTCTATTTTCCCTCCAACCAGTTTTTAAGTTAGCCAATCTCTGTCACAGGGTTTTCCTTTCCTTCCCTTTGTATTTTAATCCCTCATCTCAGAAAAATCGTCTGTACAACCTATATTTTACATACAATGCAATTATTGGGGTTTAGGAGCACAATATGGCGGCAGCTGTCCACCGTATTCTCTACTCGATGCTTTTAATGTTCAAACGGCCTTAAGCTCAGGTATTAGTGACAGCTAAAGGTGAGGACCAGCTAATCACCGATTACCGATTTCACAAAAAAAAAAAAAAATTAGTTAAAGCTAAAAGAGTTCCACATGTTCCTTTTGGGAACAAAAAGGTGTTCGCTAATTTATTTATTTTTCTATTTTTCTATTTTAATAATTTTTTATTTGATTAACGTAGTCAACAATTTGTTTTGATTATAAAATAATTCGATTTGAATGAGTTTTAAATATATTTTCATCATTTTTAACATCTGAATAACTATTTATGACCGTGATAATTTCATGATTGATTCTCATATTTTGCCATAAATTTAAAATCTCTACTCATAGATTGATTATTTAGTATTTATTTATTATGATCAATATTTTATGGAATTCTATATCGTTACACGTATTAGCTCTTTTATCCTTTCTCTGCATTGATAAACGTTTGTTAGGTTAATATTTTTCGTTCTTAATTTAATCAAAAAGGAAAAGCAAAATAACATATCAATAAGAACATATAAAAGTAGTTATTAATGAATTGTTACATACCTTATAAAAACAGTAATGAAGAAATCGGAATATTCAAAAATGTTCACTCGTGTGTATCTAGTAATAAAATTAAAACCCCTTCGATTCTTGTTTAGCGAATACCACTATATAATTTCTGTGAAGGATAACCACATTCTTAAAAGTATGTTCAGATAGTTTAAAATGTGATGCGAGAAAACATAAGCTGCAAATGACTACCAGCACTGAGTGGTTATCCACTGTAAAAGTTATAGTAGTGAACAGTTTACAAAAACAGTATCCAATGCATGCATCCACGCCTGTACGATAATTTACTTTGGTAGATTATGTTCCCAGAAATAATCTGAGTAGTCTAAGTAATTTGGTATCAGGAAATAGAGACTTGAAATCGAAAGAGGCAGAAATAGTCCTCTCCAAGGACAGTGCACTAGTGTGGAAACCCGTCTAAACAAACAAACCGCATCAGAATTGCTCTTCGTCACGCTATCGTGTTTAACTTTGATCTTTTAAGTGAAAAAAAAAAAAAGAGCTTACTTCTTCTTATCCTCCCTCCCCCTTGTGCTATGCTTACTGCTGTTATGAAGTTCACAAAAAAAGCTTAATATTAAAGCTAAAATTAAATTAAAAATTGTAGTAATTCTAAATTTAATTATCCACAGAGTTGCCTTAAATTTCTAAGACCTTTTAATTTTTTTTAAATTATTTAACTCTTTTTTTTTAACCTAATTGTTTAATTTCAGGTTATATATTCCTCAGCCTCCATATTTAAAGAACAAAAATGGACAACGTACTTCAGATTGCAGACTATGCTGTCCTTGTATTGACTTTGGTTCTCAGCATTGTAGTAGGTTTATATTACAAGTTTACCTCGAAGCAGAAGACCATCGAAGATTACTTTCTAGCGGGTAGAAAAATGACCATTTTCCCAGTTGTTCTGTCCATCGTTGCCACAGCACACTCAGCCATCGCTATGGTTGGAAATCCAGCCGAAATATACACATACGGGACCCAGTATCTCCTATCAGATGTTGCAGCGTCCATTGGAGTAATAATTGGAGCATTTCTTTTACTTCCTGTGTTTTATGAAATTGGGAGCGCCAGTGTCTATGAGGTAAATAAAGAAGTTGATTATTGGAATGAATAACACACACACACACACACACACACACACACACACACACACACACACACACACACACACACACACACACACATACATACATGCAAGTATAAAAAAGGAATGAAAACCGAAAAACATAACACGTGGCCTTCACGCGTGAAGGAACTTCTTGACAAATCGCAATAATAACGAATGACTGCATTCTAACTGATGCACTCTAAGAAGAAAATAACTATTGTTAGGCACTAGCATTCATGATTAATGTCTATGTTGAATGTTTCGCTTTCATGATTGTCTACACTATTGACTTTACTTTCAAAACAAGAAGACTGAATGTTAGTAAAGAGATTTTAAATTATGTTAGTGAAAGAATATAATCAAAAAATAAGAAGATGAACACAATGGTGGATTTATGTTTGGAGAAATAACTGTGGAGGATAAACTAAACAAAAATAAATAATGACTGAGGAGACTAAATTAAACATGGTTGGTCTTTAATTTTCTAGGCTTTCTGATCGCAAAACTCCTCCATAGCACAATTGGAAGAACGACGAAACATTGCACCCTTCGACTAGAAGAGAGTTGAGCTCGATTCTCGTCATGACGAAAATCGAGCTGAAGTCTTTTTTACTTGAGGGTGGATTAACCGATCTTATACGAGGTAGCGGCGTTTTGTCTTCAAGAAACTCGGGTTTCTCATCCTATATACAGACAAATCGGTCCAGTAGACACGCAAATCACATATAAAATGTACTATTGGTGATGGCAGATGATTGTGTCGAAGCTGATGGTTTGTGGCGTAGATAGTGGCGTTATGTGTAGATATAGGATTAAGTTGTAGAAGGTGGGTTTTGTGAGTGTCCTCCCACGATGAATCATTGGACTCCTTGGAGGTATCAAGTAATATTATTAATAAATCTACGTCTACTTTATTTATCTAGTTTAGTCATAAATACTGTTACAACAGCACATAAACCTTTAATCTATCAGTAAATCATTTATAGCTTCAGTACATACAGACCACATGTATAACGTACATACAGCAACACTCAGTGTTCGAAATGTTCCCCTTTGTTTTGCCTTCACTCACGCCATCGATATGCCGTCTCTGAGACCACATATTGATTGCGGCACGCACAACATCCAATACCGCTGCTCGCTCCAAATCCACCTTCAGGTTGGCAATGGTGAGATGTCGTTTCTTGCAGGCTACTCTCTCTCTCTCTCAAGCTCTGACAACCATTTGAAGTCCAACAGATTCAGATTGGGACTTCCAGATGGCCAATCAGATGGCGATATGTGGTCGGGCACATTCGCCTTCACCACTGTTGTATGGTCCTCGCCTTCTGCGGAGGGGATGAGTCCTGTTGGAAGGTCCACTGCCTACCGTGAAGCAAGGTGTTGTTCAGAAGCCGTACCACAGGTTCCAGCATGTTGTCTTGATACACTTGCGAATGTTTTGACACCTTTCTCGCAGAAATGCAACTTGAATATCCCCTAATACGTCACCGTATCAGGGGGGTGCGGAATAGAAAACCGGAGTTTTAGTTTTCTGGGGGGGGGGGACTCTTTCCCCATCGTATGAGGCTACTCATCTTCAATTAAAAAAGTCCTTACAAAAGATTTTTCCTTTTATTTTAACATCCTGGAGGTTTTATTCCACACACCAAGATGGTAAAAGTAAATGTATAATAACTTGCCTGAAAGACAAGTTGTTGCCCACGAGACAAAAGAATCAGTAGCATGAATTATTGACGCATATCTTTGTGAATAAGCATTATTTTGGCGGCTATATTGCTCAAAACCGTACTTTGGAAAATGTTTTATGTGCAAGTGGTTAGTTCCTCTCTTTCCATCCTCATGCAGAACTGGTTTAAGTATTCTTTGATTCTCGGCGTATGCGAAAATGTGGTCCCTATATCTGCCATTGTATTCAACATCGGAATTAATTTTTTTTTAGAAATAATATTACAATATATTATAATGGATGCGTTTAAAAATGATGAATGTAGATTAATAAAATAATTTTATATTATAATTTATGCATAAATAGGTGGGTCTGTTTTTTACATGTCGATGTATAAAAAAATCATGGATGGTATCCTTAAAATAAAGAGTTTTAAAAGTTTATGCCCGTTAAACTCAAATTATTGAAACGCGGTTATGTCCCGCGATGGCATGACGTGAGAAGCATAATATGCACGTCATATCACAAGTGTACGATGGTCGTGGGAAGATATGAAACCACTTACGCACCTTCCCACGGAACATAGACCTAAGAATCGCCCTTGAAGCCGTTTGGACATATTGATACTTCGCACGCAACACATTAAATAATCCTTGCAATCATTATACGCATATGATTGCACAATACAATTGCTTTTAATATAAAGTCTCCTTTCAAATCAATAAAAAAATATTTTTTATGAATAGTGAAAGCTGCTGTGGAAGTCTCCAGAAAGCAGAGGCTCCCGTCAGCTACTAGATGCGTGTATAACGTTAAAACGCCCCTTGTCTTTAAGGGAACGATGAATAACATTCACCTGAACAATGTCATCCCACTTATACGTACAATGTTACATTTCGACGAGGTACAAGCAATGGCTGAGTAATTCTGTGGAATCTTGACCACGTATTATGCGTAAGGATCTATTCATATTCAGATCATTGATGATGCATGTGCTCATTTTGCACTTCAATGTCTCAAAATGTGACATCTATATCACGTGTGGCTAAGTCGATATTAGCCATTATTCTGATTTTTTTTTTTTTTGTACTAGGTTTATGTAAATTGTAATTCTCTTTCGTTGTGTGAATTTAAACAGAATACTATCGATGATCATCCTCTACTTTGATTCTTATACTAATCTTCTCTTCGGCGAATCTCGTGTTAGTTTCCTATTTACGAGTATACTGCGGTTTCCATAATTCATTACTCTCTCTCTCTCTCTCTCATTATCTTGGGGATCCTTTTATCATTCGATTTATCATATTCTTAGGAAACATTAAATGTTTCCTTAGTAACATTTAATGTTTCTAAGGAAACATTTCCTCTAAACATTTCTTCTTATCTTCTGATTACATGCAGTGTTCGTAATTTGCAATTTCAAATCGTAAAAATGAATGAAACGAAATAGAATGAGATTCGCTACAAGGGAGACATTTCTTAAATTTCACTGTTATAACTTGACCTTTTAGATGTCCTCTTGAGTTAAAAGTGCTGTTACGTTCATTACAGATGACATCCACCATAGCAAAATTTGAAGTCTGGTTTATAAAGCCCAAAATATTCTGACCAAATAGTTTTAGTAAGCTCCAAATTGAAAAAGTAACATTTAATTAAAAATTAATTTAATTTTACAATTAATTGTTAATTAAATTAATTTAAAAAATTAAATTAATTTAATTAACAATTAATTAAAAAGTACCACTTCACTATTTTACCTCACTGGATGAGTGAACAGCAGCTCTAGTCTCCATCCAACAGGTCGTGGGTTCAAATCCAAATACAGGCACAGATGTTGTGAATGTCCATAGGTGCTACATGGTTTTCATCAACCACTGATGTAACCACAGTAGAAGCCTAAAATGGGATGAAAAAGTACTCTGTTATGTCGTATTATTCATAATCCGAAATTATATTTCTCCGACCTTTGCAGTTTTAAAGTAATTTCTGTCTGTCTTTGTCTTTCGTCTTCTTAATGTGTGTGTGTGTGTGTGTGTGACGAATCAAACTCTAATAGTGTGCTGTAATTTTTTTTTCTTTCAGTATCTGGAGAGAAGATATGGCAAAGTTTCCCGAATATTTGCCTCCATTTCCTTTCTACTGAGTACAGTGAGTGTCAATGTTTTGCGATAAAATTTAAGATTCAATGCTTTAGTTCAATCAGTTAACTTTGGTAGGAAGTACTTGTTATCAGAAGAATCTTAAGATTACTTTGAAAATATTCATATCATTATCAATTGTCTGAGTGATTTTTTAATCAAAATTTCTGATGAAATTTTACTGGAATTTTATTTTAGCTGTTTTATATTAGTGTGGTCCTCTATACTCCGGCAATAGCTGTTAGTGCAGTTACGGGAATTCATCAGCTGATTTCCATTGTGACTCTAGGATTTGCTTGTTCTTTATATTCTGCTATTGTGAGTATGTCCAACATCTATTGAATGCAGTCTTAATATATTTTTTTTTCATTCATTCATTCTAAAGGCATGCAAAAAAATAAAACCTGTTGTTACAAAATCAAAACTTAGTAATGACTGGGATTTTCATTTTAATTTATGTTTAATAGTGGATCATCTCTGAAAAATGCTTTTCTGTTATCAGTTGTAACAATTTATTACAGATATTTAATAATTTTATATTATAAATCGACGCATCTTTCCAGGGTGGAATGAAAGCTGTACTCTGGGCTGATGTCTTCCAGTGTTTACTCATGTTTTCAACTCTGTTTGCCGTAATCATTCGAGGTTCTATGAACGTAGGTGGATTCGTAAACATGTGGAAGATCGCAGATCAAGGACAACGGGTACAATTCTTTAAGTATGAAACAATGCATCGTATTGTCCGCTTTCTCTTTTAAATTTTTTATCCAGAGGAGTCATAGCAATGGTTTTAGTTTTAGGGCAGACTTTAAATAATTTTTTTAAATTGTGTTTGCCATATCAATCAGAATATAAATTCAGGAAATTCTCTCTAATGAAGTAACGTTTTCAGCAAGCGTAATTTCGTAATCATACTATACTGCAGATATCACATAATTTTGAAACTGGTAATATGTAATGAGCTTGTAATGCTTCCATAATTACGATTATTTCTTAGAATGGTAAGATATATATAAGCTTAATGTAAATACATCATTTGTGCATATCAAAAAATAAGTAATGATCTCAAAATTCATTTGAATCCACAAATTAAAATAATCAAATGATCTCAGTGCTATATTTTAGTGCATCATTTCATTATATTCCAATTTTGTCAATCAAGTTTATTTCTCGTTGAGAGAGAGAGAGAGTGAAGGTATAATTTGATATTTTTAGGAAATGTATTCTAAACTTGTATACTGGGAAGAATACAGGAATATAGTTTCTTAAGATGTGATGGAAGGTGAAATTATAGTTCTAGAAAATATCACTCTCTGTAACCAAAGGATTATATGTAGGATGCAGTCACGTCAAAAAGCAAGAAATTAGAGTACGTTTAGAAGAATCTTGACTTTTTTTAGATTTAGAAACTCAGCACTCCAACATATTTTGAAAAACTTCAAAATCATATTTAAAAATATTTTTGGATCCTTATTCTCATTGAACACCTGCTGGATATGAGCAAACTTCAGTTGTTTTTTATTTCATGTGTTCATTTTTTTTTAATTTGTGATCAGACACGGATAAGTCTTGAAAGTGGGTGACAGATGATCCAAAAGTTCCACATTTAAAAAAAAAAAAAAAAAAAAAAAAGCGATATCATTTTAGAATAATTCCTTAGTACAACAATACGATTAGAGTCAGGAATAACTAACGAAGTAACGACAACAATGAAGCAAGTTAGTAATTTACGAAACATTTCAAAACAAGAAAAATTGTTGTTTTTGAATGTTTTTAGAATAAAGCTTATTATTAATTAACCAATGACTATGGCATGGCGTTCATAGAAACATGGGTTTCAGCATGTTTCTGATGAGTATTGAAGGAGAAAGTAAACTACAAAGTATTAAAAAATTCATAGTGTATGTATTTTTGACATGCTAAGTTAGATATTAGAACGTTACTAAGAAAGATAAAAATTATATATTTAAGAAACCAAACAAAATTAAGAAATATTCTGAGGATAAGAAAAAAATAATAATAATTGAGTCATCAGAGAATCATCAGCAAATAATGATATACTCTCAAGCGGTTTATCACCAGAATATTATTACGACATTTATAATAACAGGAGGGACTTTAAGAAAGGAAGAAGGGAGAGAAAGAAGTAACGTTTACCACTGACTTTTATACCATTATTTAATAATGAAAACTCACTTCAAAAACTAAATCTCCAAGATGGTGATAAATCTTGACCCTGAAGGGGAAGAATCAAAATCCAATGGACTTTACAAATTCCATTTTGTACCATATTGTCAGCTTCGACTACTGCTTCGCACTAAATTCTATTATACTGTGTTTAGTTGTCTTTTATCAATAATTTTAGAAACATTAAAAATCATCACTTTTAATGTTTCTAAAATTATCGATAAAATTATTGCTATATAAATAAAAGTTTTATCTTTACTTCAAAAGTCAATTTATTGCTCTTATCTTTATAGTTTCAATCCCGATCCCACTGTACGATACACATTCTGGAGTGTGATAATGGATGGTATCTTCGGTGGATTCAGAGGATTTGCAATCAGTCAAGCCCAAATCCAACGCATTATGACCATAACACCAATAAGCAAAGCAAGATGGTAAATAGGTATTTTACCAAACTAGCTAATTAAAGTTATAAGAATTAATATATAATGATAATTGAAATATAACAATAAAGCATTTGTAATATTATATCCACTTGATTATGGAAATTATCCTACGGGCATCATCGCATATTTATTTTAATAGTGAGACTCCCATAAGTAGAGTAAGCGGACCACTTTTTCAAAACTTTCAAATACAGATTGCAATTCAGGTTGCAAAACCTCTAACACAACAGTGCCATTGGTGCGTGGCAAGTGATTAGGAAGAAAGAATGAATTTGCTAATCCGTTACATCCGGACAGATAGAGGTCGTAGTACTGAGAAAAATGGTGCGAAAACAGACGTTCCAAAGGAAGCAGCTTTTGGCACCAGCTTATGAAAAATATTTCACTTCTCATTAGGGGACGAATTCACACACACATGTGTGTGTGTGTGTGTGTGTGTGTGTGTGTGTTAGTAAGGCCACAAAAAAATTCACTGGTCTTTTCAGTGTTGATGTATGGATATAAAAGCTGGACCATTATGAAAAAAAGATAGAAAGTGAAATGATGTATTTAAATTATGAAAGTAGTAGTAAAGACTATTAAAATTCCCATAGACAGCAAGAAAAGCTAACAACAAAGTTTTGGAAGCGATGAAGATGGAATGCGGCTTGTAGGCTTTGATTACAAAAACAGAAGTTAAAGAAACTTACCAATATGAAATTGCAAGTGCTGAGGAACTGAAAATGAGTCCATATTCACAAGGTCATCAAAAGTTAGAAATGACTGGATGGCATAACAGAGTTGGCTGAACTTCGATTTTCCCAAACTCATTTCTGCAATTTTGAAAACTGACTCTTTGTTTATTGTTAGTACAAAGGTAAGTGATATCATTTAAAACAGCTATTATTATTCAACGGTGAGCAGTGTTTTATCCTACAAAAAAACAGATAAACCAGCCAGAGACAGAAACAGACAAACATAAGATAGCTTCATAAACCTTAGGTATTACTTTGTCTGTAATATTCAAATCCAGCTATCAAAATTTCCTAATTTTTTTTATTTTTGTAACATCAATAATCACTATAATTTTAATTATAACTATTGAGTAATTATAATTACGGATGTTAATGGAACAATTAATAATATATTCAACAGCTTTTTAAATATGTTTTAGTTAATATTTAGATTTGTAAATCAAGTTTCCTTGTTTCTAATCTGAAGTAGTTACATTTTTGCTAAGGGAAAAAACTGACTTTATGACTTGATAGTATTCTAGAAATATTCCCCTCTTCGTCACCCATTCCTTCCTCCAAGAATGTGACAGCACTCTTGAGGAGTGCTATATTAGCACGAATCTCCTACCGTACGAGCGCAGAGAATTTAACCAAACCCATGTGTGTTTTAAGCTGTGATAAGAGGAACCTCTATACCGAATTTGATAGCCCTGCTCTTAGTCATTTGGAAGTAGTTTTGGGAGAGAACGGAGAAGGAAAGTATTTCGAAAGAAATATGAAGTACAGAATAAGGAGAACGGGAAATATAGGAAGGGCGAAAGTATGATAGCGAAATTTGATGGTAGAACATGCAAATACAGGTGTGCTGGCTTACAGAAGCCTGCATATCTAGAATACATGAGTTAATTGCAGACTGCTAACGTAAACATTAAATTTTTTTGTGATTGCGGAATCCAGCTTTTTTTTTTTTTTTTTTTGCGAAACCCCTATGTAAATTTTCATAAAATATATTGGAAAGGAATTATGACAATGATTTCTTACTACAAAAATATTTAATCAAGAAAATATATGATACATAATATTACAAGTAATAAAATAATAACTGTTCTAGAAATAAGTCAATTGAATAAAAGTAGTATTTTTTCCATTCACTGAAGGTTTTATTCAGAAACGTCATCTAATACAAGCTATAAATATCCGTATGCTCTGGGAACCTTTACAAGTCTTCACGGAACCCTAGGATTCACTGACATAAATAAGCAACTGGTATAATTATGGCAGTAGTTGTTTGGAATTGGATTTAAAAAAAATAAGATTTCCGTTGTAAGATTATTGGTTAAACATATTTTCATTCATTCATTCCAAGTGATTCAGATACGAGCACATACTATCACTCCTGTTCTATTTAAATATTAGAGACAATAGAAAAACTTTAGAAATGTAGAGTCAAAGTTCTGGGGAAAGAAAGAAAGAAAGAAGAAGAAAACATAAGCGGATATAGAAATCCGATAAAATCTTAAAAGCGGAAAAAGTCATAAATTATCACGCCTCAAGCTATGAAGCAAGAAAACATTCCTGGTGAGTGTTTTTGTACCTAAAGTTTGATTTCATTCAGCAACCTATATTTCCGTGCTGGATATGTTTCATATGCAAGTAGAACGGCAAGGGGGGGGGGGGGAATATGACTGCAGCACTTTCTATCCTGTAGATAGCTGGAGAAAATGCATCCATCAGTTTCACTCAAAATTCGTGATTTATTCGGTTTCCCATTCTGACTTGCCACATTTAAAATTTGCATCTCATTATCTCGTGGTTCAGACATCTGGAGTATATCCACTCGTATATTTGTGAATTCTTAAATCTATAGCATGCATAGTCATGGGATCACAAAGAAAAAATAATAGTAAATACATACTGCAAATTGAGTGTAAAGTATACTCGAGTTTTCTATATTACATTTATTCAAAACACATAAAATAACTGCGAATGAGTGATTACCAAAATATTAAATTTTAAAAGTTAAAAAAAAAATCGTATTTGTTTGAAACAGAGCGAAACTTGAGAAATTTAGTCCAAGTTTGCAATAACAACTGAGATTCAAATAATAGGTATAGAGACCTACAAAAGTAGTCATTTTATTTTGTTTTTACGAGTTAACCAGTATTAAAGCGGTAGCAGGTTTTTTGCCTCCCTGAATCTCGAGTATTTCGCACAATACAAACAGAATTTGGCTAGCAGAATAAAGAATAGATGTAATTAGTAGACATCATTGCATTAGTTGCTTCGGCCGTTATTAAAATATAAAGTAAAATAAAGCAATATCTTGCTTTACCTGACATGTCCGATTTTAAGTTAGCTACAAAATTTGGGGGAAAAAATCACAGTTCATCTTAAATTATGAATTATACTCGCTGTAGTAAATGTAACTTTTTTTTCATTGTTTTAATGTAATGAGGTGTTCTTAATAAAATCAAGCATATTCTATTGATGGTGGTGTTTGAATATTCAGAATTTTAGTAAGAAAAAGATATAAAGCTTTTTTTAACTCGCATAATTTATGCCCACACCAGCCTTATAACACGTTTGCAACGTCTCCTGTGCGAGATTAATATAAAAATTATCCTCTCCAGTTTTCAAATATTTTTCATTAGTCGAATTTTCGCTAACTCTACCAATACTATTATTATTTATTCTTCTTGTCTGATGCGCTTCAGAATTTGATATTTTTCTTTGTTCTTACTGGATGTTTTTCTGTTTCCTAGCGATTCGTTCATCTGAGCTTGATACTATTGCCATATTAACCTCGTTATCATAATAAAAGACAGAAAGCAAGGGGGGGCAGCACCAGTTTGGTGCTTCAATTTCTTGAATTGTGCATATTATTATTACAATACTCATATCGTCAACTTTCCCAAACACTTAAAACAACTTTTCTTTGCTTTTCAGGTCACTTCTAATTGGTGGTCCACTAGCATCATCTTTCACTGTGGTTGCAGGTATTGCAGGGATTGCAGTGTATGCTAATTTCTATCAATGTGATCCTGTGCTGAACCCAAAAGACCCAGTTACAACAAAGGACCAGGTAAGATGAAATTTTTGAGATTTATTTAAAGAGAATTATTATTTGCTTTAATATCAATATATAAGCTGACAGAGTTTGAAAAATTAAGCACGGAAACTAAAACTTATGAAATAAATTATGTGAAATAAATAATTTGTAAAATTTTCATATAAACCACAGGAGCATGGGATCTAGTAGACGCCTGGAAGACTGAGTGGAGGAAGTTTGTCTTTAAGTGAAGAAAGAAGATTTCTGAAAGGACTCTACAACACTAAGAGGTTTTAGAACTTTAGCTATGCGTTAAGAAATCCCTTTAATATAAGAAAGTGATATTCGAGTGATATCTTCAGGATGCCTAGAGACTGGTTGTTTAAAGCTGTTAAAGGCTTTCTTCATAAAAGATTCATTAAAGCCATTTTTCGTCAAAGCAGATTTGATATAATTCAATTCTTGCTGTAAAAGATCATCAGTGGAACAAGCATTATACGCATGAAGCGTTTTCCTACTAAAATTCCAAATATCGCTTAAAAACTAGATCGTTAGGTTAAAATATGAAATATTGTGATCCAAATGAAATGAGATTACTTATTTATTTAGAATGCACGCTTCTAGGAAAACCAAATGATTAGTTACAGATGAACTATCTGTTAAAATTATTAATAACTCTCGCTTTATCCAAGAACAGACTTTTTTGTATAGACAAAATATCCCAATACACCCGTGTAATCCTTACAATTTTTAAATAATTTCTGTCGTACTTGTCTTCTGTGTAAGCGTGTATGATAGTTATAGGGGGGAAATGTGAAGAGAACTGTAGATAAGTATTGTTTGTAACTTCAAAGATGCATGTACAGTAATAATGACAGTTTTTGTGAGATTGCGTGTCTTCAGTATGTATGCTGAAACACAATACCTAGACAAGTCAGAATGTTGGACATCAGGCTACTCAAGTGAAGCGGCCGTTTCGATATCATTTAAGGAAAACTGTGCTAAATAGAGAAGTCACCAGATTAATGAATGCCAGAGTAAAGAGGTACAAATGTGTACAGATATCATAAAACGCTAATGTAAGATTTAGATAAGAAAAATAATTAAAGTGAAAAGAAAGTGCAGAAGGCAATAACGAGATTTTTTTAGCTTCTTTACTCAATGATCGAATCCCTTTCAGCTGCTGCCTTATTTCATCGTCAAAGCTTTCTCACGGTTTCCTGGGATTGCCGGATTTTGTTTCGCCGGTTTGTTCAGTGGAACTCTCAGCTCCTTTTCCAGTTATCTAAACTCCATCAGTGCAACGACGGTGGAAGATTTTTTGAAGCCTTCATCAAAAATTATCCGAAGGTCCGAAACAAAGGCAATGATTGTCGCAAAATTTTTAGGTAAGATGCTGGCGTATTTATAAGCATGCTATTCAAAACTTTTGTGTGTTTTATGCGAACATCAACAGATAATATTTTTACTTTTACTTTACTTTTATTCTTCTCTTTTGCTTTTCTTACAGTATTGTTTTATGGAGGTATATGCACACTTCTTGCTTACTACATCGGTAGCTTCGGAGGAGTTTTGCAAACCGTCATCTCTATAGGAAGTATTTTTACTGGACCAGTTGATGGAATTTTTCTTCTGGGTATTTTCACTATAAGAGCCAATCAAAAGGTGAGTTTGTTAACAGATAAATCTCCTTTAATTGGAATCTATAATGAAATACTTAAAATTGTCTAGCCATTCATTTAATTCCCTAGAAAAGTCTTTAAAAATATTTACTTTAATGTTTTCTTTATAGGGAGCCTTAATTGGAGCTTTGTGTTCAGTTTTATTGATCAGCTGGATTCAGGGTGGATCCATGATGTTTCATGCTATTGAGAAACCGTTGCCTCTCTCCATAAGTGGATGTAGCCCTAATAGTACTGATCTCAAGATATTGAATATGACGAGTGATTTTAAAACACCGTATAACATCACTGAGAATGTGGAAAATATTCCATCCTTTACTGAAGAAGATGAAAGGTAAAAAGTTATCTCCTAAAACTAAATCGAAATGGATTTTAAACTCAAAAATTTCCATTCTATAGCTTCTTGACATAAAAAAATGTGGGATTTCTTTGTAATATACACTACCCAAACAATGTTTACATTTTACAAATCCGAGATTTTCACGGCTATAGCATAGTACTGCATTTGAGGAAAATATGCCCAAAATCTTCGTGAAATTCATATGCCCTTAGGTCCGAAATCATATGTGATATATATATGTGAAATCATAAATATGTGTGATATTTAAGTGATATCTAATATAATGTATCGAAGTTGACTGCTCAATAGGGAGCAGTCGAACTAGTGATATTTTTCTCTCTCTCTCTCTCTCTCTCTCTCTCACTCATGCCCCCACTCTTCTCAAAATTTCTTAATGATGTCGGTTACATTCATAAAAGGTTATAAATAAACGACACTGAATTTTAATGCCGTGGGTAGACTAAGGCTTAAATAAGCAAAAAAAACACAGCTCTGGAGACCAAACATGGAAGTATTTTTTCAAGCTATTTTAGACTTCCATTAAGACAATGGTGATCTCGCAACAGACAATAAAAATCATCGCCTACTTCCTGAAGATTTTCACAAATATCCATAGTCATGGGATTCGAACCCACGGCCTTTTCAAATTGGAGATCGGATACATTAGCCCTTCGGCTTGCGTTTCCACTCGGCTTCTTTATCCTTTCCGAACCCAGAAGCCCAAATCGACGAACAGTAGTCGAGGTGTGGTCGTATCAATGCACTGTAAAGAAGCAAAATGACTTCCTTTTAATTGTTCCCTTTACATCTTTACATTTTAGTATTTTTCGACATCGAATTATCCTCTGAGTTGTATTTGCAACTTTTGTAATGTGACCTTTGAATTTTAAATTCCTATCAAGAACAACACCAAGATCTCTAGCCTCCTCAGTTTCTTGTAGTATAATCCTACCAAAATAATATGCCATTGAAAATCTTATCACATCGGAGTGCATAACTTTACACTTACTAATGTTAAATTGACAGCCATTATCATTTGCGTACAGTTCCAGCCTATTCAAAGCATTCTATAAATGCTGGATATCAGTAGCATCACTGATTGTCCTGTCCATCTTTGCATCAGCAGCAAACAATTGAACATCTCTTGTCAGATTCTTCTCAATATCATCAATGTATAGATTGAACAACAATGGTTCAACGACTACTCATCCCCCCCCTGAGGAACTCCACTGATCACAGGTCATCTGGCAGAGTCGCACCCAGAAGCTTCTTTTTTGATGTCAGCTACCCACTTATCCAAGTCAATAGTTCATATTCCATTTCCCATATTCTCCAGTTTACGCAACAGCTTTTCATGCGGTATCCTATCAAATATCATAGTAGAGTATATCATAATGTATCCATTGCCTTTATCTGGCTCAGCCGTAATATTAATATAAAATATGAGTAAATTGCTGAAACATTCCTCCCTTGCTAAGTATGTATGTATGTATGGCTTGTCTTTCAACCCGTTTCTGTATGCAAGTTGTTACAACTTCTCCAAACGCTTCACCACCACCCAAGAGTTACCGATTTCAAAGATTTTGAACTAAGCTTCCCTATGGCGAGCCTGGTTGGCCAAATGTTTAGCGTACTCGCTCTCAAACCAACAGGCTGCGGCTTCGAATCCCGCCACAGGCATGGACGTTTGTGATGTTTTTAGGTGGGTGATGGATTTCATCGTGCGGTGTAAGACCACCGTTCCACCTATTGGAGACCTGAAGTGGCTTGAAGAAAGTTCTATGTTTGATTTCTAGATCAGGGTTTCAGGGACATGCAAAAATAAATTTAAAAAATTCAATATATATATATATATATATATATATAGAAACATAAAAAAAAAGTATCAAGTATGCAAAGTATCACAGAAAAACGAAAGGGGGAAAATTCCATATGAATATTATTATTATTATTATTTTGCCCATACTGACAGCCTATTTAAATCATCCTGCAAGCTCTCCGCATTGCACTGATTCACTATTCCTTTACACAATTTTGCATCATCAGCAAACAGCTGAATATTTCCTTTCAGGTTTTTCCTATATCATTTATTTATGTACAAATTAAACAGTAGTGATCCTAGCACCGAACCTTGTCGCACACTAGTCACCAGCATTCGCCTAGATTCTGCTCCTCCATATACCATTTTTTGATATCTGTCCAGCAACCGACTTTATTATCCACATAACCAATGTCATATCCATCCCCATTTGTTCTGGTTTGTGTAACAGTGTTCCAAGTGGTATTTTGTCAAATGCCTTTGCAAAATCCAGCAGAATTATAGTGTAGCCATTTTCTTTATCCAACTTAGCTGTCACTCTATTATAAAAAGTTAGTAAATTACTTAAGCATGACCGATTCTGCACTAAGCCATGTTGCCTTTCATAATAGAGTATCATATTCTTATCGACCCATTCTTTAATTCTCTTTTTGACTATTTTTGCAGTACTTTTACGACCACTCCTGAGATACTGATTGGTATATATAATTTGCTACTACACCTCTTAAAACTCCCCTTAGGCAATGGAATTATTTTGCACTCTTTCCACTCCTTTGAAACTCTGCTAGAGCTGAGATTTCAATTAAAGAGACTAGTCAGAAGCATTGCCAGCTCCCTTGCACATTCCTGCAAAACGCGAGCTGATATCCTATCTAATCCCACGACTATATTTGGGTTAAGATTCTGCAATATCCTAAAGAACCTCCAATTCATCCACTTCTGTTCCCCTTAAGTCTCTGTCACAGATGTCACATCATTAACCTGACTTGGATGATATGCCCTTGCAAAGTGGTCACTCAGTAACTCTACTATTTTATCCGCTTCTGTCTCCTCGTCCTCTAGTCCCCCCCATCACATGCTACCTCAAGTAATTATCTCTCAGTAGGTGTATAAATTCCATTTCCTTCTTGCCATGTGATCTCTCTTCCTTCCAGTCTATATCTGTATTTGTACCATAGTTGTACAAATTGTACTAATGTCTTCCAGATCATTTCTGGAAATCCCTGGCCTATTGCAGCAACCGACTGTATATTTTGTCTTATTGGCCTTGATCTCACACCAGATAGCTTCATATGAACAGCCACCCCTATCTCCTATTCCTTTTGGCTGCGATTCATACTATCTTCTCTATATTCCCTGAAAATACTAAACCTTTCACATTCTATCCCTGTAACTACATCATCTGCTGTTAGTCAAGTCTCACTAATGCCTATAACTTTTTGGACGAGGTTGCACTAACCAATGTCAAAAACCCTTCCCTCTTGATCCTGATACTTCTGGCATTAATATATAGAAACTGCAGCATCCTGGACCCCAACAACCTTTATTGTTTGAATTGACTACCGTATTCAATATTTTTGCTTTAGAGACTAGATTCTGCACTTGTTCTCACACTCACTCACCTCAAGGGCGCCTTCACACTAGTTACCCTAAATAATTCACCCTAATTGCTTAAGTTTTCCTGAATTTGCGCTTCAGCATGCTCGATGAACAAAGCTCATCGTCAGCATTGCACACTTCCTCCTTTAATGTTAAACTCAGTCCATAGGTCCACAAACTGTACGTCATTCCTTCTGCACAACTTGCGTGTCGATTCGTTTGCTACGAACTCCCTCTTCCTCAATTCATGCCATCATGGCGAGGCAGTAGAAATCTTCGCTGTCTCGCTCTTCATTTACTAAAGTTTACTTCGTGTACATTTACTACATTGAGTAAAGATTAACAAACAGAAAGATAGTGGTATAGTGCAGCAGAAAGGGAACTGTACAGTGTAGACCAGGGGTCGGCAACCGGCGGGCCGCATGCGGCCCAAACGTGCATTTTTGGCGGCCCATAAAAGGCTGAACATACTACGTGGGATGTAGCACGTATGTTGAATTATTTAAATAATACATTTTATAATATGAATAATAAATTAAAAATAATTTTATACCTATATTTCGTGATATCGCCCGTGCAACAAATCTTGTTGATTATGTTTGAACCCTTTTAATGTCGACATTGATGATGTACCACATCAACTACAGATGGAAGTTTTGAACACAATGAAACATTAAAGAACGCATTTTCGTTAGAAAATATCCAAAAATTGTATCGATGCTTACAAAAAAAAAAAAAAAATTAAGTATTAATCAGTTTCGCAAAGATGATAGTCGCATTTGGAAGCACATACATTTGCGAATAAGCATTTTCTGCCATGAGTTTTTAGAAAAAATAAATTTTCTTCTCGACTTACTGATGAATATTTGCATGCTTCGATTCGAATTTGCACCTTAGGTTATAAAGTGGATCTAGATAATTTCGCTAAGGGAATAATCACAAAAGTCATACACATATTGTGATGCATAAACTATATCACTTTGTTTTTATGCGATAATTTTTCATTGCGTTTCATTTTCATGCTTGTTTCATATCTTTAAATATTTCTGTGTTTGTTTGTTTTTTTAATTTATATAATAAAAATTGATAACTTAAGTATTTTTTTCACTCACTATTTTCTCTTAATTAAACGCTTGCGGCCCGATTATTAAAAATAAAAGTTGAATGTGGTCCGCGAGTCTGAAAAGGTTGCCGACCCCTGGTGTAGACGATGGATCGTGCAAGTTCAGCTTACCGCGATAAGCCCTCAAACCCATGGGATCATGTAATAATAAAAAAATAATAATAATAATAAATCACTGAAGACATTTATATTCCACTTCTTTCAGATTAAAAAAATATTATGCGCAAATAAAATTCAAAAGAAATTTATATAAAATTACTAAATCATTAAAAAAATCATTATCGTTTTATTAAGTTAAAACAGTTTTAAAAATATACTTTTTTTTGTTCCAGGTACGTGTTTCCTCTATATAAGATATCATATTTATGGTACTCCGTGTTATCTATTATAATAACCATTGTGTTTGGTTATCTTGCCAGTTTGTGTGTGGGTAAGTATAAAAGATTTGCTACTTGTGAGAATTTTGTTAGCTTTACAACCCGAAATCAAAAATTCAATGACATTTCTCGAAACCATTCGTATTAAATATCTGAATTTTAATATCTGTATTAAAATTCCGACATCCCACAAGTTTAAAATATATAAATGAATTTAGAGTTAAGAAGTTAATAATACAGTATGTGTAAAAACTGTTAAACGTTTATTTTTGTATGTCGCGAATAAGATGTTTTGCAATGTGATTTTTATCTTTGGCTACGGAAGTCTTGCTGAGATGTGAAATAAATTTGTTTAAATTAAATATTAGAGCTTAATTGTAATTTTGTGTGAGCAGTCAAAAGTTTTGTGATGTTGGTGCAGCCGTATGTAAACAAACGTTGTTTACGAAATGCCAGTTACAATCCAAGCGAAAGTTACCAGTGTAATTCACCTTGCCTGAATAATTAATTAAATTTGCTTCAGGGCATAAAAGATTGAGAAATAAAGAACTGCTATAAATTCTGGCTGTTTCGTTGTGAAATTGTTAGTGAATAAACTTTTCTGCACTGTGAAGAAGGAACTTCGTCGTTGCAAGCCCAATGGTGGAAGTAGTAATGGAGGCAGATGGTGGATTTGAGCGGAAGTTTCTCAGTTGCATTTCCATGCATGCTCAGAAACGAAAAGAACGTTGCTGGGCCTTCAGCTGTCCATGGAGTAGAAAAGGAACACAGCAAGAGTATATGAAGACTGGACAAAAATTAGAAGAAAAGCTAGAAATGGAAGACTAAAAGATAATATCCTAGGAGTTATTAATCCATATCGGATTTATTTCAGTTAAGTCTGAAAGGAATTTATTGATTTCCAGTTAAGATTCTCGGTCTGATAAGTGATTTCTAACTTTGGATGTGGTTTGAGTTATTTATTCAGAAGCTTTCGTAGAGAAGGCAAAGTTGTTCTAAAGTGATGAAACTGTTGATAAGGTTGTCAAGAGAATGTTGAGACTTTCATATAGAAAGTTAATTCATTCTAAAATGATGCTATGGTTTTAGTGGTTTATTTAGTGGAGCTTGCTGTTACTTTCATATAGAAAGTGAAGTTACAGAAGTGTCTTGGATGAAACAAGATCTGTTTTCTTTAGTGTTTTATGATTTAAGATGCAAGAAGAATTCGTTTGTTTTATGTTGCTGTCAAATAAAGAGCAGTTTGTTAGTCTTTCTCCTGTATAAACTCCAGAAGGAATGAAAGCTGTATAGGAGGCAAGAGACTAATGTTATAGGAATTCTGTCCATGTAGGACAATATTTGTTGGTTTATGTGATTCAAAGGAAGTTGTGCACATCGAAGTATTTTTTCTCGGTGTAATGTGAAGAATACATTGGCACTTGCGTAGATGTGCTATGTTGATTTTGATGTTGTAAAATGAAGATTTTTATTTTAGTTACAAGAGTGTGAAGACCTAATCTCCTAATGAAACTTAATGGATTAATAGGAATTTAAGAGGTTAAATTACATATGAGATATCCTGGGATACGAAACTGTGTGCAAGGTTAATTTAAGAGATTAGTTTCAAGTGATTTCTTTTTATTTTGAATTTAAGAGTTTAAAACATTTGGAGTGTGTGTGAGTGAAGAGAGAAAGTATACCCTCCCACACACATACACAATATTCTGCATGTCTCGCAACGACATCAGAAGAGTAGTATGATGACGAATATATTTTGTTCAGTTCGTCCTATAAATGCTGAAATTGAATTTAAATTAAAAAATTTTCTTGACACTACACGTTGACAGTACTAACGTTATTTTTTCTTATGTCTATATAGGTGCTACGACATCGGTTAATCGTGAGCTGTTGAGTCCAGTTGTTTGGAAGTGGTTCGGTTTAGCTGATAAAAGTGAAGCTGAACAAGTAGGTTTCTATTCTGGTATTAAACCGTAAATACTATTCAGAGCATAACATAATAACCTATTATTTATGCATGTTAGTCTATTTACCACAGAATATCAAAATGTATTTTTAATAAACATTAAACATGATATTTAAGTTTTAGTAAAAGAATATTTCAAATTCCATTCTGTATGAATTGCAATGGTTTTATTTCTATTTTTCAGATGAAATCAATGAATACTGTAGATACGTCTGAAACCAGTCAACAACAGAAGGTGGAGTCAAATCAGCAGGTTTCTCTTCCTGTTATTACCTGACCGTCTATGTTAATTATGATAGCAAATAACAGTAGTTTTTAAATTTGTAAATAGGACATTGTTTTAGCACTGTTAATTAAGATCGGCTGATTTTTGCAGTCAGTTTAAATTTGTATATACTATATATATAAACATTTGTTATAATAAACTTTGTACATTTGTTATAATAAATTTTGTAAAATAAGAAATTTAATGATTTCATTGTTATAAATTAACACAATCGTACGTTTACTTTTTATATAGTCTTGCCATAAATACTGTTACAACTTCCACACACCCCGCGCTGCCCACAGAATTGCGCGAGACCGGTTCCGTTCGTGGCGCTTTGCGCAGCCAACATCACGTGCTTATCAGTATAGAGAGACACTTGTCTAGTTGTGCAGATTAACATGCAGTAGGGAGATTATGAGAACCATGTGGCTGTAATAGCGCTTCACAAGATTGGAATGCGTCCTCCTGTTATTTTCTGGATCAGCAGGATGTTTTTGTATCGGACTATTAACCGTTATAACGATACAGAAGACGTGTCTGAATGCCAAAGAACAGGTCGACCACGCTGTTAGGACGCAACAGCTTGTGAAGACACGCCTCCACCGTAATCCCGTGAGAACGAAGAAAGGTCGCAAGAGATAAACCTTTTCTCAGAGAACGATGTCATGTGTAGTGACTGATGATCTGGGGGGGGGGGGGGGAATTAGGTGCTATCGCCGTTCCACTGGGCACTTCCTAACACCATAACGCATGCGGCAGAGGGTGTTAAATCAAGGCCACTTCTCCGAATACGCGAACAGCAGACACAGAGATATCCTCTTCACAGATGAGATTTTCACCAGTGAAGAGTCGTTTAACGTCAAAACGGGTATATGCCCTGGATGGTCTCAGAGCACGTGGATAGCATCAAGAATTCTGAGAGGTCATCACCCCACGTCAGTAATAATTTGGTGTGTGGGGAGGGTTACGTATCAGGAGATATCCAAGGGGCATTTCTGCGAGAAAGGGGATCAAAACCTCCACTAAATGAGGTTTTGATCCCCAAGACACCTACTGGAATCTGCATGGTGTCTTGATACACTTAGGGCCCCTGAATGACTTCTTGTTTCACGGTAGGCAGTGGACCTTTCAACAGGACTCAACTACTGCACACAAGGGGAGGACCACACATCAGTGGTTGTAGGCGAATGTACCCGCTACATATCACCATCTGTTTGGAAGTCCCAATCTGAATCTGTTGGACTTTAAATTGTGGTCGGAGCTTGAGACAGTAGCCTGCAAGAAACGACACTCCAGCATCGCCAGAAGGTGGATTTTGTGGCGAGCAGTCGCAGCATTTCTGTTGGATGTTGTGTTTGCCGCCATCGATATGTGGCGTCACAAACTTTGGGCGTGCGTGAAGTCAAAAGTAGAACACTTTAAACATTAAGCGCTGCTATATGCAAGTTATACATGTGGTTTGTATGTGCTGAAATATTTTTTGTATCAATCTTATAGAACCCTTTTAGTAAGTTTCTATCATGCCTCCTCTTTTTCCTTTATCAACTAAACTTTGTAACTATTTGCATAGGGAGGATTCCTCAGAACTATGATCGGTTTTGTCACTCGTCTCTGGATCCTCTTCACCACTTCTTCATCCCTAAGAAACCCAATTGACCAAATCTGTGCTCTATTGTCAAAAAGTATGGTATGCTTAGAAAACTGATGAATGCCTTGAAAAAAAAAGAAAAAAAGGAAGAAACATTCTTAGTTCCTCTAGAGTATGATTCTTGGATTATGTAATCCTTGGGCAACTCAGGCATGGCCTCTACATCCTGAAGCGCCCCCCCCACACACACCTGTCGCTCAGGTTAAGGACAACACATTGCTATACAGTCTACAAGGTTTAGGATCCATTAGTTTAAATGATAACACAAAAGTAATATTTATTTAAAAAATTACCAACATCTACATAATACAAACTAATAATAATATTCAAAATTACTTCAAAGTATATTTTCTAGCTTTTGTCGACGCAAATTTATCAATAACGTCAGTAAAATCAACTCGCTTAGCCAAATCATTTTCGATGCACAAAATTGCTAGGTAATTAAGTCGTTCTTGGCTACTTGGGCTTCTTTGCCATGTTTTCAATGAATTGGCCAGTCTGCTGAATGATCTCTCAGCTGAAGAAATAGTAACCGGTATTATGCAAAATAGTTTAATGACGCGCCAGTTTCATTCAAAAACTCTTCTGATAGAATATTTTTCATACACATTCACAAGTTTTGCTGTTTTGCGATAAGTTGATCATCGTTCAAGTTGTGGAAATTTAAGAGAGGTGAGACTAATTCACATATATTATCTGCTGCTTCAAACCTTGTTTTTAAATTGTTCATAATGAAATTCAATACTGGATAAATTACGAAAATTTTGAAATCTTGTTCAGGTTCTACAGTAGTTTCTCGATTTTCGCAAAATTGAGGTTGCACACCGATTGCTTGCTTTTGCACTAATTCTCTTATAAGTGCGGACTCGACCTCAAGAGATATTCCTTTACTTTGTATAATAATGTTCTTATTATCAATATTCTAATATTTTGTGCCAAAACATTGCCATTAGCATACCTTTATAAGATCTGAAATATTTTTTTAAGCCTTTAATTGTGCTCAGTGTTGAAGGAGAAAGCGAGACGGGCGAACGAAAACCGAAAACTAAAGTAAATCCTTCGAATGGGAAGTTCAGAAGCGTAACCATAAGTCTGAAAAGATGGATAATGGGTTGGAAACGATTGCAAAAGCGAGTAGTTTTTATGAATGAATATGTCCCTCTCGGCACATATTCATTCATACTTTAGAAAGTTTCTTTTTGTCTTTTGTTAGTCTACTTAACTGGCCACCCGACAAGGCAGGCCCCTAATTCTGGGCCACCAGGCTAGAGCCCTGTCAGCCCCACCCTCGTGGGGGCCATGCACTCAGGGGAACAATAAAGTTTACAATCTTTAGAATTACCGTACAAAAAATGAATAAATAAATAAAAAACAATGCCTATCTAAAAATGTCGCTTAAAAAGGAAAGCCAAGTTATAAACGATTGAAAAATAACCGATATGCATTTAAGCGCGCGATAAGAACTGAAAAATACTTTATTGCACAAATTTGGAAGCTATGTTACTAGACGGTTATCATCCCCACCCACAAAAACGTTCTTTGATTCAGTTAACTACAAATTAATCAACTTGAAATTTCTGAAGAGTCGTCACCGGCTTTGGCGCTTACATTCATATCAGTAATTCTTAGACTTTTTTCTTTCTTTGGGAGAGAGAGAGAGAGGGATGGGGTATATTTAAATAGACTGATTACAGAAAATTAATCGCATAAGTGTTTATTACGAAACACTGGTTTGACAGTAAACAATCGACTCATTTAATCAGTGTAAACAGTTGATTCTCTTTTTTATCTGAGTGAAAATACTACAGAAGAAAGTCTGAAAGTGCTGACAGAATCCTGTGTTTTTAAAATGAAGTAATATTACTAAATGTATTTTTTGAAATTCCCAAAAACGTTTTGCTATTTTTATCTACCACGAAGCAATATTTTTTTGTTATTTCAACAATATTTTTTTCTAATTAGTTATAAAAAAATAAAAGCTTGTTATAACTAGCGTGATATCATTAAAATAAGCTTTAATTATGGGGAAAAAATAATGAAGGAAGGAAAAAAAAAACATCCACAAGATCAAAGAAGAAAGACAACTGCACCACTACGCAAGCTGCTTTGATGTACACCACGAGAGTCATAAACAGTTTGTTCTTCTAGCAATTCATTAGTGGAGGATATAAGCCTGTTTGATCATCAGAGAGAAAAAGTGTCTAAATAAACAGTACCAGGCTCGTATTTTTTAAAACGGAAGTTATTTGATCGGTTTCTTTTAATTGCAACAAGTTTTATGCCCTGTTTGTTATTTTAAGCATAATTTAAAGTGAACTGATTTTTTTTTTTCGTTAAAAATTAACTGTCTGTAGTTGTAACGCATTTGTGATAAGGAGTGTTCCGTTTCCTTCTGTTTATGAATTCTCGTTAGGACTGATTTTAAATGCACTGTATTTTCATCAAACTAATTGGGAGAAACTACTATAAGAATTAAACGTATTCTGTTGGTGGCGCCATCTATTAATAAATTTTCAACTTATATATAGCAGAATGTAAAACTTTGCTGGCATGTATGGAATACTTTCATGTGACAAACTGAATAAAACACAAAACTGCTTCGAGTTATTTATTAACAATAATATTATGTAGGATTCCTATAAGTAAAATTAGATGTTTGACCATTGTGCATGTTGGTGTATTTCACTGAGACACATAGGAAAGAATCATCAGTATAGTAACGAGAGTATGAAGCGCCTGTGGCAAGTGTCTAACTTGCGCCCCCCCCAACCCAAAAATTACAAAAATTTTGAAACATTTAAATATAACAAGTTAAATTTTACTAAATACAATATGTTAAATACTTACTATTAACCCCATCAAAATGAGTTGCAGTGTGTTGCAGAATTTGTATGTCTAAAGCGGCGTATTGCCGAAATTTAAAAATACAATATAAAATAGCAGACTTTTATATCTATTTATTTATTTTTTACGCTTTGCTCCTAAACCTAGTTGCGCCCGTGGCGGGCGCCTCTTTCGCCACGCCCTCGTTACGGCACTGATAATCACACAGATAAACGCTACGATTTAGATTCAAGTGTAGAATCTAAAACATCGCTATGCATGCTTTTTATCTTATTTATTTTATTTCTATTTTATTTGGAGCTGTAGAGTAGGAACGTTTCGGGCACTGAGGTACTAGCTAAGGGCGTTACTGTCAGAAGGGTTCCAGTGACAGGATATTTTATCAGTCATCGAAATGATTATACTAAAAAAGCACATAGCTACGATTTTGCTTACGGCGCCAAAAAAACTTTGGATACGTTCACATAATAATTTCATATTTCATATCAAACTCCTAGTGAAAAAAAAAAAAAACCGCTTTTAAATAAAACGTTTGTAAAGTGTTCATTTGGCAGCTGGGATACGGGCCGCAATGACAAAACACAAAATATTTAAGATAAAACACTTATGCCACTACACAATCATGCTAAAACATTACTTGAGTTCAATTTACAGAAAAACCAAAACAACATATCAGATAACATTAATAATCACTACGGAGAAGCCACCCGGAGCTACTATATACCTGACGTGATCACCAGACTGCCATTCGATAAGAGAGAAACCTAGGGACCTACAGAGAGTTGAAACGAGCGCTATATGGATATTATAGCAAGATGGAAAATTAGACAGAAATTGCTCAAAAAAAAAACAAAAGAAAACCAGAATTTCTCTCAAACGCCAATAAAAGAACACAAGCACACCCTGCTCACCCCCCCCCCTTCAAAAAAAGTTAAAACCGGCACATACAGCGATTGTCAATGGATGCGTGCACTCGCTTCTACACGCTAACCAGAAAAAATGCACTTATATATACCTTGATATATATATATATATGTATGCATGTAATGCACATACATATAAAGAGTTAAGTAGACACCTGGTTCGCTCTGGGTACTGAAACAAAACCACAACACTACTACTATCTAATATCTTCCTCAGATAAGTTCACCACAAGTTTCAAACAAACTTAAAAAGTTCAGGTCAGCAGTAACATAACCAATCATGGATATTTATCAAAAATTAACTATCTCAGTATTTTGTATTGAACAATAAATGTAACAAAACTTTGTGGGTCACCCAGACTTGCACTACTTGCAGGCGCAAACTTGACTTACTTGTCTGTTTGCTTACTTGGGAAATGGATTAAAACCAGGTTTAAAATAGCTTGGTATCTTTAACATATATTATACCCAAGGTAAAAAAACTTTCTACATATTCTCTCATCCTGAGATTTTTATTTAATAAGGTCAAAGCACCTTATGGTAACTTGTTTTGGTAAAATACTTATAAGCTCTGTATTACTTTACCTTGGTATTTCTAAGCCTGGCTCCCACTGATGAGACTTCAATAAAGGTCGAAACCGGTGGGGGCTATTATGAGTCCGCTCTCTTAAGGTTTTTGCCTTAAGGGAGCAATTTGAGTCTCCGGGGAAAGTGTTTTCCGGCACGGCCCGGTGAGGGGCGTTGTCGGTGAATGCTTTTCTTCGGAATATGAGCGGTTCTGCTCGGTGGTGGTGGTGGGTGGAAGGCCATCACTGAGTGGAGCCAACGCTGAGATGGACGGTCTTTCGCCCACAATTGAGTGGCCTAGGGATCGTCCGAATTTTTAGAGACGGCTTTACATATTCATGAGGTCGAAACCGGTCTGGGTAGTGGCCTTGCCTTTAATTCATAGCATCATACATCTCCTCAAGGAGATGTGTTTTGCATTAAGGGTAAATATTAAGAATAGTGATCAGAGCTTATTCCACCTTTACCACGAGTTGCCTAAGACTTGCACTACTTTGCGGGTCACCCAGACTTGCACCACTTGCAGGCTCAAACTTGACTTACTTGTCTGTTTGCTTACTTGGGAAATGGATTAAAAACCAGGTTTAAAATAGCTTGGTATCTTTAACATATATTATACCCAAGGTAAAAAACTATATATATATATATATATGTAGAAAGTTTTATGTAGAAAATATGTATATATATATATGTGCAGCCGCAAACTTGACTTACTAGGGAAAAAGGATTAAAAAAAAAAACCTAGCTTATAAAATTGCTTGGTATCTTTAACATAATATATACCCAAGGTAAAAAACTTTATATATATATATATATATATATATATATATATATACGCTGTATAATAATAAACAATGATATTGATATTTTTTTAAAATGTATATTTATATTTAAAATAAATTAATGTACTCTTCATTTTGTACTGAACATGAAATGTAATGTTTTAATTGTACATATGTAAATAGTATAATATAAAAAATATTAATTATTAAAAACATTATTATTATTATTATTTGAAAGTTTTTTCACTTGGTGAAACTGTAAATTGAAGATGCTAAGAAATTATACTCTTGCTTTAATCCTTTGTCAAAGTGTAAATTTATTTCCTGAATTAAATGCCAAAGTTGAAGATTACATATTTGATAGTCACTGCACTGCCAAATGTGGGCATTCAAACATTATTTCAAGGTAAAGCTTGGCACACATTTATTTACTGATTTCACCCTTATCGAATTATTCTTCAGATCTTATTTTTCCTGATATTCTCATTTCTCCAAGAATTAGTGAGTTTTTCACTTTCATTTTTTAAGGAGAGAATCTGGTGCTAAGAAGCTATAACCTCACATTTGAATATAATATTTAAAAAAAAAAAATACGGTACCACCTACTTTCAAACTTGACTTTTTTTTGCATTTTTTTTTATTGTTACCTTTTAATGAATATAATTGTTTTCACTCTGAGAATAAAATCTTACTATATTTTAGATATGATTCAAATGAGCAAAGTGTTTTCTTTTCTTTCTCATTCCCACCAAAACATAATTAAGTCAAGGACCAGTGAATTTCAATTGTATAAATAATTAACATTACTATTCTTTATTATCAGCAGTAATAACGGATTATTCCAAATTAGAGTGTGTTACTAAGTTTATCTTTGCAGTTTGGTACATTGATTAGACTTCCAATATTCATTTTGGAAATATACAGTTAACTTTGTATATAATGCAAATATTTAATCCAGATTCTTCTCATATTAATGTAAAATAAAAGAACTTCATATCTTGATCATTAAATGGTGTTGATAATATATTTTGCGCTTCATATTGACATTTCTGTTATAAATAATTATAAATTGAAACTCATTATTATGTTTTAGTTTCTTTTGTTGATTTGCGTGTATGTATATTATCATGAATTGAAATGATGATTAGCATATTTTGTGATGCTAATTAATTATAATAAAGTGTCATTATTTTTATAATTTAAAAATATTATTATCATTATCATTATTATTATTAATGGAAACGAGGCAGATTTGAACACAGATGGGTTCATTTTCAGCAGCAGAATATAAACGTTTGAAAATAGAGCAAGGATATCAGAGAACGCTCATTTTACAAGCCTTATATCGTCCGGACCAAAGCATAATTACTTTCTTTAAAAAGAGAACACTGACTAAGCAGCCATCCTTTAACCATAATAATCAAGTTGTTGTGATTGGTGATATGAACATTCGATACAGTTGACCAAGATTTCCCATCTACATCCAAATAACTGGATCTACTGGCCAGCTACAATTTTGCAAATGCCATAAAGCATGTCACTAAAGAGGAAATTAAGGAAAATCGTCTGGTTAACTCATGCGTTGATCACACCAATATGAAGCTTACTAAAGAAGCAAATATGAAGCTTACTAAAGAAGCAAAATCTCGTATGATAGATTCAATAGTAAATCAACAACTCTAGAACACCAAGTGGAAGGGATTACTTCATGGGGGAAAAAAAAAATTATCTGAAAGGAATATACGATGGTATCAGCAAAGCATTCCAGAAAACGAAATTCTCGCGCAATTTAGCAGAAAGATGCAGGTGTGTGTGTGTGTGGGGGGGGAATCAGAGATGATCATAAAAGAGTGCAGAATTTAGTGACAAGTGAAGTAATTAAAAACAAATGACTCTGCTACATTTATTTCCAATCATTGAATGGTGATTTGAAGATAACATGGCAAGGAGTACACGATCTACTAAATAATGAAACACACGACAAACATTTGGAGTGGTTATAATAGCACCCATGACCAAGCAGCAAGAAACTACATATACCTTCTATGTTAATGAATAAGCGAACAATCTCGACTAAGATAAAGAAATGATAATTAGATGAGGCATCTTAGAAATTACATCATGCGACATGATTAAGTGATAATTGTCAACTAACTAGTGTGGTATTTTCAAAAAGGTTACTCAAATAGCTTCGAGGTACCAGTTAGAATAGTGATTATAATAGCATTACCTTTCAATTTATAAAATTACTATTGTTGTTGTTGTTACTATGTGCATTCTTATTGTAGATATATAAATACTCGAGAAGATCAATGAAATATTATTATTGTTATTAATAATATCGGTTGGTGGCGCTGTGGTCAAACTCACAGTAAGTCGACGTGTTTTGCTCCTCAGAAAATCAAGTTATTTTTAGCGAAATCTTCTATCTAAAGTGTAACAACAACCATAATCGCTGAGACCGGTAAGCTCAAATCTTTCTCTTTAACAAAGCATCTGATTTATTAGTATTCATCATTAAGAGAAATAGCTGCTTCGTTATCGCATATCACAAAGGTAGGCTGGCGAAGTAACTACCATACTGCCCCAACGACAACGTGAACCCCGTACTGACGACTCAATAGAAGTCTAGTCCAAAGGTCACGGAGATAGTTAAGGTCACTCACGCACATACCATGTCCTGTAACAAGTGCAGCTAGCCATTGAATGAACAAGGGACAGGCCATATTGCACAGGTTGTCGTTAGGGGCTACATTACCATTGCTCTGGAATTTAAGATTTATTTATTTAGCATATGATGATACAACGGCCGTGAGGCCCCTCCTTTTACGGGAAAGTCGCCATCTCAATCCCCCACCCTCATTTTTATGCGGGTTCGGGACCAGCATATAGCTGATGAATCAGGCCTATGGCCAGGTCTTAGGTATTCTGACTGTAATCTGTGTGTGTGTGTGTGTGTGTGTGTGTGTGTGTGTGTGTGTGTGTGTGTGTGTGTGTGTGTGTGTGTGTTCACGGGTCCGGTTTGCCTGTTTTGGGGGACGAAAACCCCGAGTTTCGGGGTGAAAAAAACCCCTACATCCGTATGAGACTGGCTAACTCACCTTTCGTCGAAAGAGGTCTTTCCGACCTCCTTCGTCTATACCGACTGAGCTACGGAGGCTCGGAATTTCAGAAAGTACCTGGAAGGTAAAAGGATTAACTAAACGTAACGAATGGCTCTGTCCACAATGCCGAGAAAAAAGTGAAATGAAAAAAGAAAAAAAATCGCAAATAATCCCTTCCTGATCTCACTGTTATTGATAATTTAGATTCCTTTAAACACATGGAAAGAAATACTTAATTCCCACATGGGAATCAACCAAATCAACCAAAAATTAAAGGAATACGAACACTACTTACAATACAACAATGACAGTGTAGAAATACTTGGAACTGTGCGCGCTATAAAATCTAATCTGTTAGGAGTAATGGAAGAGCAGTAAACTATTAAGTGCGGGAACGAAGAACTGAGAAAAGAAGAAAAAACCTTCAAATGTCAAATGGAAAATGTTTTGCAGAAAGAACGAATAAAAATTCTTCGAATTTTTATTCGTTCAACCCAGTTAACATTTTTCGAATAAAGAAAAACGTTAACTTGGTTGTCTTTGAATCTTTAAATAACTGGACAGACAATTTGTGTACAAATTCTGGACTCGCCATACTATACACTAACATAATAAGCATAAAGAAATATTGGTTTACATTGTCAACACTGCTCAATAATATCCCGACAAATATTGATGTTTTAATATTGACCGTGGCCCCTATATGTGTGTGTTTACAGAAGCGTCAGCGCATAAAATTAACAATTATTAGCCTACACCATATGTAGACCACGCAAAAGAGGAGGCGGCATTATCGCGTTTGTAAATGAAAAGCACAGTGTGACCGAAACCATAACCGCGTTTGAACATGTAGAAACTTTACTCCTGGAAATCACGACTAATGACGGCCACCGCAAATACATGATAAACACAATATAGATCACCACATTAAAATCGCTGACCACTACATTATCGCAACTTCATTCCACAATACTACCTGTACATCCCAAACATGCTACAGAACCCTACCAGATAAACTGCACTCGACTATCATAAGAAGTATCGTTAATAATCTTATAAAACCACAAATGGAACAGATTACTTAATATAAATGATCCAATAACTTTATACAACAGCCTCGAATTTCTGTTTACAGAAAGGCAACAGAACACCCAAGAAACAGTACTGTATATCTGGTTTAGGAATTATCTCACAGACAGAACACAAGTGACAAAAATAGGCACACCTTACAGCCAAGGAATATGGATACAGCACGAAGTCAAGAAGCAATTATCATCCACACTGTTCAACATATACATAAATGATATTCAAAATGTGTCATGCAAAGGTAAATATATCAATACAGAGATGATACAGCACTACTAACAGTCCACACATTAAGGATATTCCAAACGATACAACCAAATAACCACCTATTTCTGCCACAATTCATTTATAGTAAACAACACTAAAGTGCAAATGCTATTAATAAATAATCTAAGAATTATGCACCCCATACCACTAACGATATAAAGTCAAACATGCCATTGCATTAACCATGGAAGCTGCCACTGTTCCGAAATCAAACCAGTAACACATGCTAAATACCTCGGTTTATACATAGACAACCACTTTAAATGGACTAAATATATAGAACAAACAAACTGCGCACTACTGCTGCAAAACTCTTCCAAGTAAAAGTCATAATGCCAACCAACTAGAAGAACTTATATATCACGGAATTTGTGAAAATACTAAGATACGGTATATCTGTCTACACAAACACAGCAAATAATCACTTATAAAATTTTGAAAAATTCTACTTAAGAATTGTTTCAGTGATGCTTTGGAGACCCAATACACACCAGACAATAACCGCATTCCTAATGGCAAAACACAAAATCCTAAGCACAAAGAATCTAAGACATTATGTACTATTACTAAGGCCAATACCGTCGACAAGGGGCATAGAGGCAGCCTGCCTCACGGCGCGGCTTAATAAGGGTACTCGTTTTCAGTCATATTGCGGTAGTCGCCGTCGCTATGTAGCAAGTGCGGAAAGAAGTTTTAATTGTTTGCCTCAGGACGCGATCTAATCTGGCGACGACCCTGACTAAGGCACTGTTTCAGTAACGGTTACCGTAATAACAGAGAAACGTATCGCATAACAAGATCAAATACACCCCCTCCCCTACGCAACCAGAAGTTATAATGCCAGCCCCTTGCCGAGGGTAGCGTGTCCGCTCTCCAGTCAAGGGGCTGCGGGTTCATATCCCGCCATGGGTATGGATGTTTGTGATGGTCTGTGGAAATACTAGTGGTGGTCGTGGTCGGTGGTAGATGGCGTTGGTGTAGTTGTGGTCAGTTGGTGGATTGTGAGTGGTTGAAGCAGAGTTTAGAGTAGATGCCCTCCCGCAATGAGTCTTGGACTCCCTGGGGGTGACAAATAATAACAAAATAATCATTTGTATGGCACGCCCATGAGGGAGCATCTTATGCCCACACTACTCAACAACTTGCCATATAATGTAAAACATCTGAACAGTTACACAACATTAAAACGCGAATTGTGGAAATTGTATCAGCACACTTAGTACTGCAAAAGTTGCCTTGCATATTACATAATATGTAGTAACCACAGCAAAACGCCATCAACAACAAGAAAAAAGTTAACTTAATCGATAATCCCACTGACTTCAGAAAAAGTTAACTCTAGCTTTGAAGTCAGCAGGATTGCCCAGCTTCATCATCCTTTTACTGCTAATATTAGTACCCAGCTCATTTTCATAAATATATCACTTCCATTCCTCTACATCAGTGGCGAATTCTCCATGCTTGCTATGCTTGCTGCGCAAGCTCATTAACTGAGAAAGAAGTAATATTTATTTGTTAATAAATGCACGTATTTATAAGCATTCGATTTAGGCTTTTATTTTTGTAGAGAGTAGACGTTTTAAGCTTGCGCGGCAAAAATTGAGCTTTTCATTGTGTATCGAAGGCCGACGCTAGTCAAGCTACCTTGGCTTGCTCGGTTGTGGGAGCATCCAGGTCCTAGCTTCAGCACTGTGATTTCATGCGCGCGCATAGCCATTTCCGCTCCCTCCACGTCATCTAACCCTGTTGCTTAAACACAGGCCATACGCAGTCAAAGTAGCTCTAGCCAGTGAGCTTCAGCCAGCCTTTACAATTGTGCGTGTTGCTTGGGAAAATTAAGTCACAACTAACTTTTTATGACGATGTTATTGACCTGTTCATAAAGAAAAACTGTAGGGTAGAATTTGTATTGAAGTAGCTAAATTGAAAAAGATAGAATATCATTTGTAAAATAAATGCTGTATTTGTATGATTAAATGTACATAAATTTCTAAATATATAGTTTTAAATGGTCAGTAATTCATTATCCCGCTAATCAGACTTCAATCACACCTCTCATTCCCTGAATGATAACAAGAGCAAGCGTAAATTTCAAGACCAGCATCGCCCCTGCTCTACATTATCCTCTACATAAATTTTACTATGCAACATGTAATAATATTATTATGTAATATATCGAATATTACTAAGTAAAATGTAATAATATTACTAGGTAATATATGAACATTGCTATGTAAGTGTAATAAAAATATTTTCAGTTGTAAAAAAACTAACACTTTTTTTTATCGAATACTAAAACATGAACTTGCCACAATTAGCACAACACATTCGTAGAACTGAAAGGTTACACAGGATCAGTTATCTAGGAGACTAAAGGGAAAACACATGCACATATACACCAAAACATGAACAGTAAATAAACAATCCCACTGTCTTCACGAAAGCTTAATCTAGCTTTGAAGATGTTGGGTTATAAAGCTGCACTATAATCCTATTACTACAATTAACTTCTAGATCGCATTACCTTAACAGATTATAGTACGCCCACACTTCGTAGAACCTGGTCTGGCAGGTTGCAAGAATAATATTTAAGAATAATCAATTCATGCTGAAGAGGAGAAAGAAATAAAGGATCTACAAATTGGTCACACCAATACGTGAAATCACGTGCTTTATATGTAAAATTTTCCAACTGTTATACAAGCAAAATAGTTACCACTTTAAAAACTACAATGTTCATAAAAGAAAAGTTAATATTTCGACGTGTAATAATAAACAACTCATCCCACAAGACAGATTGATTACCCTATTATGAATGGATTCTGCCTTTTCTGACATGTGCAGAAGTGTCGAAGGGTCTCGCATCTGTGGGAATACAGTATCATCTACAGAACATTGTTCCTGTTCTTGAGAGGGACAATATTATTTAATCCTACCACAATGAGTTTCATCCCTAGTTATATATACATATACTTACATTCACTCTCTTCGTGCATCTCATAATATTTTATAATATTATGCATATTATATTATAATATAATATTATAATATTATCGTGCATTCCAGAGATTAGTAACGCATACAATATATGTATAAAGGATTTAATGGGATTTATAAAAGAATTGAAAAAAGACATCAACGACTTAAGAAGTTCGACTGAATATACCTCGAACAAAATAGATGATTTTCTGAGTATCATTGCTGGCCTAACACAAGAAATTAAGGAACTTAAAACAAAGAACTATGAAAGTAGTATGTAGTCACTTCTGACAAGATCAAGATCAAGATAAGGAATCATGACGTGATTGGTTGTTCATTTCATGACGTCATTGTGTGTGACGTCATGATTTTGGAATGTTAGGAACTTCCCCAGGGGGTATATGTGTCAGTGACGTCAGTTCTTGTGTTTTGGTTCACGTATGGAATTATGGGTGATGGTAGAGATAAGGATTCGTGTTGTGATTGGTGGGACACTACTGACAAGATCAAGATAAGGAATTGTGACGTGGGTGTGTGTTGTTATCAGATGTAGATAAGTGACGTCATTTGTTATTTGTAAATAAGTGACGTCATTTGTTAGTTGTCAATAAGTGACGTTATTGTTTTGAATGGAAAAGGGAGATATATTAGTGGATAAGGAATCGTGTCGTGATTGGTGGGACACTTCTGACAAGATCAAGATAAGATAAGGAATCGTGACGCGAATGTTTGCTGTTATCAGATGAAGATAAGTGACGTCATTTGTTAGTTGTAAATAAGTGATGTTATTGTTTTGAATGGAAAGGAAGATATATTAGTAGATAACAAATCGTGTTGTGATTGGTGGGACACTTCTGACAAGATCAAGGTCAAGATAAGATAAGGAATCGTGACGTGGATGTGTGTTATTATAGAGTTTGGAATGTTTGGAATTTTGCAGGGCTCTCGTCTGTCAGGGACATCACGTGGTGTGTTTGGTTCCCTTAAAACATTGTGGGTGTTTATTCAGAGATAAGAATCGTTATGTTATGTGTTTGGAAATTTCTGGGGAACATATGTCTCTCTGTGATATCACATGGTGTTTTCGTTTGGCTATGGAATTGTAGGCGATGTTTTTGAGATAAGATATCTTGGAATTTTCCCAGGGTGACACACATCCATCATTGTCATCATGTTTTGTGTTTGGTTGTCTATAGATGGCTGTACTAATTTTCTAATACATTTTGGGGTATTTCTTTTCTGTTAAAGGGTGGGAATTCTTAGAGTATAGTCGTGATGGCGGCTGTGATTAGGTTTTCCTGAATAATTTGATTATATATGGTGTCCCTCAAACACACACTTTTTTTTTCTTCTATAGATGGCTGTACTAATTTTCCAATACATTTGGGTATTTCTTTCCTGTTAAAGGGTGAGAATTCTTAGAGCAGAGTAGAGTCTAGTGGCGGCCGTGTTTCGAGATTTTCTGAATAATTTAATTATATGGTGGTGTTTCTACAGCATTTAAAAAAAATTAAAATAAACGGACGGTTAAATGGATTACAAAACCTTTTGTATGTGTTCTAGAAATTTTAATGATAATTTAAATTACTTACTATCTTTCCAGAATGGCTCTTCTAAATGCGAATATTCCAAAAAAATATTTCAAAATAGTTGAATTTTATATCCACACCACAACACAAACAAAATGAACGAAATTTCTGTAAATACTGTAACCTGAAATAGTTGAGTACTTCTTCCTTTAGATTTCAGCCCTTGGGATCATGCTATGTTTATTTCCCGCAGTTGTGAACGTTGTGTGTTTTTCATGAGTAATACCGGCAGTGAGCGGTTACTTCAAATAGCGGTATACTTCAAAGATGTGTTTTCATGAAGATGAGTGAGTCATATCTGCTAATTCGATCCTCTTTCAGACTATGTGAATATTACATAGACATTTTTGTAAACCATTAATCATATCCATTTCATAGATGTATCATGACGGTTTCTGATGTGACTATATGTCTTTACTATTCACATGATTCATTCATTGTGACACACATATCCTAATCTTCATTCCTGATTATGGGATTTTATTATCACATATTGTTTCAAGGTGATGCACGATTTGTTTACACTATTGTGGGAATCAATGGTTTGGAATTTGACCTCATGTGATCGATGAGAACTAAGTTTTTTGATGTCATGTGTTCTCGTTATTGGTTTTCCATTGGTTCTGATATGTTATAAATAGGGTCTAAATTAAGGGGATATTAAATCCCACATTGTTTTAAAGCCGAATAAGAAACTCAAAGATTGGAATCAGAGTTTCATGCCGAATATAGTAAACTATAAAAGTATCGGCGATCACTAGCGTGAGCTAATGCAAGTGACCCTAGTACGTAGTACAATACCGGGCAACTCGCAGCAAAGTTCTGATCGCTATTCTTAGGTATTTTCCATAATGTAAAAACACATTTCCTAGGAAATGTATGCTGTTAGTACATTATGGTGGGAGATCACTACCCAGACCGGTTTCAGCCTTTTTTGAGGCTTCATCAGTGAGTAGCTAGACCAAAATAATACCAAAGGGTATAGCGAAAAGAACTTATATACTCTGCTATACGAGTTTCCAAACAGGTGCAACCATTAAGTTACTTAAATATAAGAAATGAAGCCTATTGGCTCTTTATATTTAAGTAACTTAATGGTTGCACCTGTTTGGAAACTCGTATAGCAGAGTATATAAGTTCTTTTCGCTATACCCTTTGGTATTATTTTGGTCTAGCTACTCACTGATGAAGCCTCAAAAAAGGCTGAAACCGGTCTGGGTAGTGACCTCCCACCATAATGATTGAGATTGAGAATTTTTTTCGTCGATATCTTTCAATAAGATCGCTTCTCGGCCTTTTGGCTAAGATCAAGCGTATAGTGTCTGTTCTTACAACCTTATCAGGCTAAGAGCAAAACGTAGTATCTGTCTTGCAAAGTTAGCATCGAATACGGACTCCACTGGCGTTCGCGATATTAACTGACCAGCACAGACAGAGTAAATCCCGGACTGGGGCAATAGAAAACACTTGGTGATGGGAATAGTTAAGCCCCCCCCCCCATCTGATCATGCCCTCCATTCTGCCACGTGTGCATGCCCTCGGAATTGAGGTTGACGCCACAATACCGGCAAGGGCGATGGCAAAAGCAATTATAGACTGCGTGAGTGCAGGAAACATCTTTGGATTTACCCCCTATGGGGGAGGAAGATACCAGGTGGTTACCAAAAACATGGAGACCAGAGAAAAGCTACTCCAAGGCTTTGACTGTGGGAAAACGAAAGTATCTCCCTTCATGGTTGGGAGCATACTAAGAACCCTGAAGATACCAAGATTCCCATTAGAATACGCTGCGAACGATGACATCATCTGCAGCATATTCTCGAAGTAGGGCGTTGTAAGGGAAATCCAAGTCCAAAATCCGTAATGACGTCGACAATCCTGAGTGGAAGTCAGGGGAGGTAACCATCTCTCTTGAAATGAGGACAGAAGTTCCTAACTTTGTACTCATAGGATCTGCCCGGGTAATGGTAAATTACCCAGGCGTCAAAAAGCAATGCTTTAGATGTGGCGCCTTCAATCATCTTGGGGCAGACTGCCCTCGAATAAAGTGCAGAAATTGCCTAAAAACAGACCAGGAAAAATGTGAGGCAGCTTGCTTGAAATGTGGGGTCACTGACCACAAAGTCGACACCTGCCCATCCAGAACCCTTGCAGAGAGGATGGGTGCGCAATCACATCATCAACAAAACCAAGTAATGAAAAGGTCACAACACAGGAAATATTTCCGCCTCTTGAGGCCACTCCTGATCATGCTGCCATATCTAAGACAACGAAAAGGTCCCGTAAGGGAGGGAAATCTACCAGAATTGCAGAAACCAGCAATACGATCCCAACAGAAGAGACTGACAATGCAGAAACCATCATGGTAACTCCCACGGACAAAAGCGGAGCTACCACTGCCAATACAGACATCGCCAACTCAGATAACGTAGAAGAAGCTGAAGTAGAGATGGAGACGAACACCAACACTTCCAAACGGCCATTAAGTCCGCAGGAAGAAGAGCTGACAAATCTCAAAACAGCAAAGGTATCTGAAAACGAACACCCAGACGTTCCTTATGCAAAAGCAGGAGAGACTCTAAGACATCTCCTTAGAGGTATGCCGGGGATGGCAGAAAAGTTCAACGAAGCAATAAATAAATTAGGAGAACCTGAACTCCTCCTCACAGGGAAATATGAACCCGACATCGTCAGTGCAAAATGGGGTGACCTCTTTGTTGATGACATCAGCAAAATCACCACTGAGCAAGTAGAGGTAGCCCTGGATATAGACGAGGAGGCAGCTAAGGCGTTCTATATAGCTCTCTGCAAACTAGACATGGCCAAGGGAAGTGAGGTGGCGAAAAGAATCATAACAGCCCACAACAAAAGAAAGGAACAGTAACCACATTGAGGGTTTTTCTGTACTAAATATTCAGTCTCTCTGTATTCAACCTTTCTGTACTAAGCTCTCACAGGTGGGGGAGGACCTGAGAACCCGAGAGGCGAAGGCTTACAGCGAGGCTGTGCAGTTCCTTGTGAGCTGCATCACTCGGGCCAGATCCTTCCTCCACCTCTCCAGATTTGTTTTGGTTTGTTGTTGTTTTTATGTTACATGTTTCCTTTTTAGGATTTTTCTTTTTTTTAAAGTGAAAAATCAACGACGACCGGTTTAGAAACTCCCCTGGGGGGCATACAGCTAAAACAGGTCAACTGAGGCCTCTTTTACCTACTCTACCAAAATGCACTCTATCTTTATTTCCTCTCCTACTATCTGCTGACTCTCAGCCTATCTTACTCTACAGGCCAATGATGAAGTTTGTTGAACTCACAAAAAAAAAAAAAAAAATATATATATATATATATATATATATATATATATATATATATGTGTGTGTGTGTGTGTGTGTGTGTGTGTGTGTGTGTGTGTGTGTAATAACAGCATACATTTCCTAGGAAATGTGTTTTTACATTATGGAAAATACCTAAGAATAACGATCAGAACTTTACCGCCTTTGCTGCGAGTTGCCCGGTATTGTACTACGTACTAGGGTCACTTGCATTAGCTCACGCTAGTGATCGCCGATACGTTTGTAGTTTACTATATTCGTCATGAAACTCTCTGATTCCAATCTTTGAGTTTCTTATTCGGCTTTAAAACAATGTGGGATTTAATATCCCCTTAATTTAGATAATGTTTATATCGCCGAAATGAAGCCTATTGGCTCTTTATATTTAAGTTATAAATAGGGTATAATGGTTCGTACAGTCTCTTTGTTTTCAAGTATAGTATTTGGAAAATATACATGCCGTCAGAATTTCGTAGTTCCAAAATGAGTTTTTCTGACGAAATGACAAAATTTAAGTTATTTTTTTAATGTCTAAGTTTTTATATTAGGTTATAAGGTGATTCTGAAATGGAATTAAAATATGTTCATGAAAAAATACTTCAAACTGCTTTTGTGTTAAGTGAATATATATATATATATTTTTTTTTTTGGTTGTTACTGATTGGGAAAAGATATTGAGGGTTTAATAAAACCCTCAATATAAATATAACAATTTAATAAAATTGTGTTAGTGAAAGCATCGCATAGTGTCAAAATTGCAAAAACACATTATGATGAGTAAATGTATCTGAAATCGAGAAAGTAATTTTTCATGGTCTGATTTTGAGGGCTGATGTTTAGTAAAATTGTGTTGGTGAAACCATCGCATAGTGTCGAAAGTGCAAAAACACTTGAAAATACTTCAAACTGTTTTGTGTTAAGTGAATATATATATATATATGTTTTTTTTTTTGATTGGGAAAAGATATTGAGGGTTGTCATTTAGTAAAATTGCATTAGTGAAAACATCACGTATTGTCGAAATTGCAAAATCACATTGTGATGGTTATGATTTTTTATTTCTAAACGATATTTCTGAAATCTGGAAAGTATTTTTTTTTTTAATAGCGACCATCCATTATTCGTTTTGTTGATGACGATGGGAATATTTTTAATCATCACCCCATTTTTGTAGAGGTTAATTTAACTAACAAAACACAGGAAGTGGTGTTAATCCTCATGTAACAATCACTGGTGTGGCTGGAGGAAGTTGCGACTCCCCCAAAAAAAAAATTATATAATTTGCATTCAGTTTCTGGATGTGTAAACGAAAGTCTACTTCTACTATTGACCCCCCTCATAGGTTGATTTGACAGGAGAAAATGCTGGAGAAAATGAACAAAGCACAGGATGTGGTGTTAATCCTCATGTAACAATCAATGGTGTGGCTGGAAGTCGTGACCCCCCCCCCCCTCAAAATTTATATAATTTACATTCAGTTTCTGGATGTGAAACTAAAGTCTCTACTTCTACTATTGACCCCTCACTCTACAGGGATTTTTATATTGTTTCGGTGGGCCGGTCACGATTCTCTATCAAATTTCAAACTCATCAAATGGAGTACCAAGTTAGATTTCGTGACCTTGAACTCCTCCCATCAGAGTTTTTTGAAATGTTTTGAGATATGCTTAATGAGATCATTCAGCGTTTATCGAGTTTAGGAACTTTTTCTCATGTTTGATTGGGTGTTAGTACATCCAGTTTAGAAAGCAACATTAACTTACAATTCATGTTGCTTTCTGAACTAACTATCCAAAGGATAGTTGATGCTTTTTATGTCGCCCAATCAAAACATGAGTTTCTTTTGGCAAATAATCTTGTTATTGATGTCATACTGATTAACATCTGTAACAATGGTGGTGGTAGAATCAATGTAAAAAGAAGAACGCTGCTTAGCCTGGATGAATTTGTGAAAATAAAAAAAAGCTATTGTGGAAATGACCAACAAAGACAATCTTTGCATGGCCCGAGCACTTGTTCTCGGAGTTTCTGCATACACTGATGATGCCCAAACATACAGATAAGTGTGGTTAGATTGCAAAAAGTTACAAACAAAAAAGGCTTTAATTCTCCACAAAATTGCAGGGGTTCCGCTCATTTCTTGCAGTATTCCAGAAGCAGATCTCTTTCAAAAGCATTTGACTTCGGAACAACAAATCGTATTTTTTTCGGCAGATGCTGATTTTTCTGTGGTGTTTCAGAGGCCAAATGCAAGTAAACAGGTCTGTCTTTTATATCACAAACAGCATTTTAGTGCATAGCGTGCCAGCTATGTTTGGAGTATCTATTATTGCCTCATGTGCTTTCGAACATTCCCAGAGTCTAGCAGATTACAAATGCATAGATGGCAAAATGTATGCATCTGCTGCCACACAAACGCCATTCATAGTGTGCAGAAACTTCTTTTGTGTGAGCTATGCAATAGATTTTTCTACGGCAATGATTGTCTGAATTTGCACATACAAAATAATATTTGTTCAAAAAATCCATCTTTGTGAACAATGTTTGGCTACTTTCTCTACAGATAAAAGCCATGTCTGTCCACATGAAAATTTCTGCCACCACTGCAAATTAGTTCACCCAAGACAGATGTGTTTTGTGCAAAAATCGAAGGGGTCTCAAATAAGCAAATTTCTATGATTTTTTTGACACAGAAACTATTGCTAAAAATCATTGTATTTTCTTGTTTTATGTATAGCTGATTTTGATAGTCACAACGCGAGTTCAGGGTGAAAACTGTGTGGGTCAATTCCTAGCTAAGCTGTTTTCTGTCATGTATATCATGAAAAGGGATTGAGATAGTAAGATCCTTCGGACTGTCAAACCAAAATACAAAAATATTCGTGTGATTGCACACAATTTTCGTGGTTTTGACGGGTATTTTATTTTGGAATATCTTTTTTCAAAAAATTTCCAACCCCGTGTAGTGTTTGATGGATCGAAGATACCTGCTATCTATTATGACCCTTTAAACACCATATTTCTTGATAGTTTTTCTTACATTAGTGTCGCTCTTAGGAAACTGCCAGCCATGTTCAATCTTCCAGAAGTTCGTAAGGGTTTCTTTCCTCATAAGTTTCACACATCCGATTCTCTGGATTATCATGGAGTCATCCCCGAAAAATCATATTTCCAGCCAGAATTTATAAACAAAGAAACTCGTACAGAGTTCGAGACTTGGTATGAAAATCGGTTAGTCACTGAATACTGTCTGAAAGCGGAACGTTCAGCTTATATGCATGTTTTGCGTGACAGGTGCAACACTTTTCGCACACTCTTCATACAGCTCACCTAGATTGATCCCTTTCTCCATGACATTACAACTGCAGGAGTATGTTTGAGAGTATTTCTCCAAAACCTTTTGAAACCTAACACTTTGGCCATACTTCCTGCTCGGAGTTACATAGGGGCAAACGTGAAAAGTCGAAAGGCTTTGGCTTGACTCAAATGGCAAGAACAACAGACCAACATAACCATACGACATGCACGTTCTGTGGGGGGGAGAAGTCTGTATCAGGTCTTATTTTGTTGATGGGAAATGTGGAAGCTTATTATATGAATATTACAGTTGCTTCTACCATGGGTGTCAAAAATGCTACAGACCAAGTACATTCCAACCATACAGAAACACAGACATGATTTCCCTTTTTGAGCAAACGAAGGATCGCGAAAACTATTTTCCTAGCCAAGGATTCAATGTGATCTCAATTTAAGAATGTCAGTTTAATACAGAAATTTCTGAAAACACAGCTTTGAAAACCTTTATTGCTGCTCTTAATATTCCAGATCCCATTTTACCTCGTAGTGCTCTGCATGGTGGCAGAACCGACTGCTACAAAATGTATCACAAAATTCAGTCAGAAGGGGAAGTTATTCGCTATTTGGACTTCAATAGCCTTTATCCACAGGTAATGAAATACCAGGTATTTCCTATGGGGCATCCCGAAGTTATTCTCGATAATTTCGACTATTCTCCTGGGGTGTACTTTGGTATTTGCAATGCAAAAGTGGAAGCACCTACCAATCTCTTTTTACCGGTTTTGCCCATCACAGTGAACGAAAAATTAATCTTCGCCCTGTGTGGAAAGTGTGCTTCTGAAATGGCCCCATTATGCTCTCATACGGACCGATCTTTTACAGGTTATTGGTGCATTCCAGAAATAGATTTAGCATGTGCTCGCAGTTATAAAGTTATAGAATTTTACGAGGTGTGGAATTTTTCTCAAAAATTTGAAGGTGAAGAAAACTTTTTTGCTCACTACATTGATACCTTTCTGAAGCTGAAACAGGAAGCATCTGGATGGCCTGAAGGTCAAAACCGACAGTCTTATCTGGATGAGCTTTGGTAAGGGGAGGTGTTATGTTAAATAGTGAACACATTAGTAAAAATCCTGGTAAACGTTCACTTGCTAAGCTTTGTTTGAATTCCCTATGGAGAAGGCTTGGTATGAGAATGTTAAGAACTCAGACTCAGGTGATTTCCTCTTATGAAGACCTCGTAGAGCTTTTTTTAGATAACAGTAAAGTTATCCAAGATGCTAGGTTAGTTTCAGAAGAGCAGATGATGGTTGCCTACTCTCCTATTGAAGGCACTGTGCCTGAAAATAGGAAAGGGAATGCTGTCATCTCCTCATTTGTAGCTGCCTACAGTAGGAAAAAGTTATATGAGGTCATGGAACCTTTGCAAAGACGGGTTTTATACACAGATACTGATTCTGTCATTTTCAGTGAAAAACCGGGCGATTACTCAACATCCACTGGTTGAGTGGATGTTGAGTAATGTTCGAGTAAAGTTGAGTAAAGTTCGTCGCCTAGCTCCCCAACTACCTTGGGGAGCTAGGCGACGAACTCGACGGTGACTTTATAGTTGAGTTTGTTACCACAGGCCCCAAATCTTATTCCTACAGAACGCGGGCGGGGAGGGGTAAGATTGTGACCAAATGCAAAGGCATTACTTTAAATTCTCGCACGGCCTCTGATATTAATCTGGAATCTATGATAGTAGCAGTAAGGGGTGAGCCACAAAACATCCAAATTCCTGTACCCTTTTCTGCCCATAGAGACAAAGGAGATGTCAACTCAAAACGACCTCTGTAACAAAAAGATTTGGATACACTTTTGCGAATACACTTAACACGATTAACCAATCCATCAATGAATGCGCCCTAAGCGAAATCGTGTTAAGCGAATACAGTAAACAACAGGAATAATTATAATTCATCCATCAGTTAGCGTAAATTTAGAAAAAAAATTACAGTATAAGCTATATTAGAGGATAAAATCATCAAAGTTAATAAACATCAATTGTTTAAATTTTTATTTCATGTCTAAACATTTGATTGAGCTACATTTTTACAAAAAAAAAAAAAAAAAAGTAAAGATATTTGAATCATGCTCGATTTTTCATCTTGTCGTGCAATTTGCGATAGATGGCGATCTCTTTATTAAGATTTCGGCATACTTCGAAGTCTCGTTCCATATCAGGATCAGCATCAAACAAAATTTCCTTAGCATGCTCAATGATTGAAAACTATCTCAAGTTCTTTTGCAGTTAGCTTCTTAGTCATAACATTCTCTTCTTTTTCGCACTCCTTATCTTCTTCTTCTTCATATGCACACTGTTCCTCTAGTTGAAGGAGATCATTCTCGCCTAAATGTTCTAAATGAGAATCGAGCAAGTTTCTCGGATCTTCATTATCCAGTTCATTAAATCCAAGTTCTTTTCAAATTGTGCTGATTTCTTCAATGTTAGAACTTGGATTTTGTGCACGATAAACTAACATAGGCTTGAGTTTAAAGTCGCCTTCTGCATTCCTCCTAATAAAAGCTAAGGGACCAATTTCGTCGATGCTGAATATTTGCAGATCGTCATAATCACTCTCCTGAATTATACTCTGCAATTCTTCAGGAAATGTGGCCGCAGAATCTTCATCTGCACTAGCAGATTCCCAAGTTAATATTACGTTATGCAGTCCAGTTCGATTTTTAAAACGGTCAAACCATCCTAAAATCGCAGTAGAGCTTTCACATTTTCCTTGAAATTTGGTCTCTTTCAATGAGGTCAAAATATTAAAAGATTTTGCCTGAATATTCACTGTACTAAGAGGTAAACTTTTTTTGGTTATAAACATCAATCAAGAGTGATAGAAGCCGCTCCATCCCGATCATTATATTTCGAGTGATCTGCATGCTTAAAGAAGCAGTATCACCTTTTCTTGTTCTTTGCTCTCTAATTTAATATATTCCATACTGTAGACACGCTGTATCCCAGGTCTCACACAATCATTGTATTTCTAGCGCTACTTTCATGTCTCTTAATGACTTCCAGCTTTTCCGCTCGCTGCAGATTGGTGACAAAAAAATTTCGCGTAACGTAAAATTTTGCATAACGTAAAAAAATCACGTTAACTGGTTCATCACTCGTGTAAAGCGGGAAATAGTACCATTTCACTCAATCGCGCTAACTGATTATCGCGCATATCGAATTCGTGTTAAGCGAGGTTTTCCTGTGTATGAACATCTGTAGAGGAAATATTGTCATATGGAAATTTCATCAACAATCAGGAAAAATGTGTACAGTGTATTTCCGATTCTGACGAATTTATTGTTGCTGCGGCGTTCACTTTTTCTATTGTTCGCTAAGGTGGTTTCCTTCTTTTCGCAAATTTACAGGAACATTAACTTTCACCACATTATGTTGAAATGGAACACAAGTCAATGGCTCATAAACAACCCATTCCGAAGTAACAAGGAAGAACCTTAAGTTTATTTTATTTTTGAAACGCAATGTAATGTCTAGTTATCCGTGTGATTCATTCACAAAACTTGTAAAGCACATGTTAGATTTGTTTTATCCATTAGTCTGTGATCTGATTGAATGATACGTATTTGGAATCTGTACAAAAATGTGCTTTATCAGCACTGTAATGTGACAATACATAAAATACGAACAGCAAAACACGTATGTCACTATACCTCTATGCTAAAATATTACTTTGATGCCAACCACAAGATCCCATATCGTAGACCTCAGACAACTAACTATATCACATAAAAATATAACAATTGCTATGGAAAAAATTATCCCGGGCTTCTATGTTCCATATGTTAAACAATCTATCTTTTGATAACAGAAACCTTAAGAACTACAGTATCCTAAAAGGAACCTTAATGGCATCGTATGAACGAAAAATACATTACAGACTTAATGAGATGCTATACTATTTCAGGCTTGCCAAATGAGTAAGGAATCATTACATTCCTGTGTGTGTGTGTGTGTGTGTGTGTGTGTGTGTGTGTGTGTGTGTGTGTGTGTGTGTGTGTGTGTGTGTGTGTGTGTGTGTGTGTGTGTGTGTGTGTGTGTGTGTGTGTGTGTGTCAGATCTGTTAATTGTCGATCTATTTCCAACATAACAATACATTGTACATACTGTGTGTACCATAAATGATATTTAAGTGGATATAACTAATGTATGTATATGTACAGATGTGCACATTTATGTAATATAAATAGAGCGTATGAAAAAAATGTATTATAGGTACATCACCGATTTCCAGATACCTCTTTTAGTCTGGACAAAATTACGAAAGTGCACTTGAAATTCCAGCGACTGCCGGACAAGATCTCTGGACCGCCACAGATGGCATTGCTTTTGCGCAAGCTAATTATTTACATGTGTGCTTGATGGCGATGTCTTGATTTTGAGTGATTCTTGGCTTATTTCGCTAACATTTAATAGCAGGCTTCTAAGCAAGGGCCAGTTCAGAGTGGTGATGGCAGTAGTGGTGTCAAGAATAAGCACAAGTCCATAACCACTTACACTGCATCATTTATGGTAATACGATTTTCATTTGATCACTTAATTCACATTTAATATTCAAATTTCTAGCCGTCCATGATACTTTAGAGACATGCGAGGGATATGTACTGATGAATTATTATTACATGACGTCAGTTGGGCAGGCAAAAGGACTAATCTGGGAAGGCTCTGGAATCTAGGGAGCCGTAAAATCTGTGGTGTACCTGCATTATCAAAAATAATGAATGAATAATGAAAAAATAATGATAAATAATGTTCATTAGGAAAGAACATAATTCCGTGTTTTCATTATCTATTCCGTAGATATCTATTCCGGAATTACGAAATGAAATAAACCGTCTAAAAATCACAGCTGGAACATATGATACAAAAAGGAAGGAAGGGAGATTTGACCTCCCTAATACATACGATAGATACTAATTTAGAAACTCTTGCTATAGCATCGGACATAACAGGGTAACGCAACGTAATGAAGAAAGACCAGCACCAAGAAGAGCATGTTTAAGTAGCAAAGGCTTGAGAGATCATATTATTATACAGCATGCAAGAAATTTGAGAAGGCAACAGCAACTTAAATTACAAAAGTCCTCACCTCCGATATATGTGAGAGAACATCAGTCTCCGTACTCAAGAATTAATGTTCCAAGGTAGAAAAATGAAAACGGGGGGGAAATTACAAATTCCTGTAGACTAAACTCTCGATACTCATGTGAAAAAATATCCAAGTCGTACATATGTAATTCATCTCCGTTTCGGATCTAACCAGCCTGGTAATATAATTCAGCAATTCCCTCCTTTCCTCTGTAAAGTATTCCACACACTGTTATGATCAACGCAAACTCAGACGAACACATTCAAGCGAACACGATCAAACCAATGTGTTACGATACGAATGCTTAAAAAGAAACGCCGTGAACTACCAATATAATAAGTATAAAGAAAGACTAACACTAGCTAACCCTCGCATCATTATTCAATAATACTCTGAATAATACAAAAAAAAAAAAAAAAAAAGAACTGATTCTGATGGAAATTGCTAAGAATGATACAAAACAGAAGGAGGCATTAAGGAAGGATGAAATCTCGACCTTCTCTGAACACGCCGAAATACTGTCCAACCACAGATGTGAGAACCTTGGCTGGCACATTGCCAAGAAAAGCCAATTCATGTGTTGAAGGGGACAAAGGAATAAGGCAATGTACGAATTCGTCATCAACACGCGAAATCACATACTTTATACGTAAAATTTTCCAACTGTTGTACAAGCAAAATAGTTACCACTTTAAAACCTAAAATTTTTATAAAAGAAAAGCTAATTTTCCGATGTATAATAATAAATACTCATCATTGATTACCCTATTATCGGAATGGATTCGCCTTCTTCTGTCATGCACAGGAGTGTCGAGAGGTCTTGCATCTGTGGTCGGACAGTACTAATGTTGGAAATGCTGCTAACAATAGTCATAACTGCAAATACATTACTATCACGATACAAACATCCGGATACAAACTAACAAAATTTCCTTCGTGAACTAGAAATTTGGACTTAACGTGACATAACATTAAAAAGCAAAACACATAAACACGTATAAGCTTTCATTGAAAGTTTACTGTATTTACTGGTTCAAGAAAGGAAAAAAAGTAAGACAATGATCATAGATAATTACTAAATGATTATCATGAGACAGCGTTTTGGTAGATCATTCTTACAGAGTGATATGTTTATAATCATAACAACTGAAATGAGAGCCAATTTTGATATTATGTCATTAAGTTAGTCAAAGTGAAAGATCAAATTTTAAATATTGATTCTAAGGACAAAATGGAAACTGGAATAAATCCACAATTTTTAATAGCAACCTAGAGATGTTATATTTCATTAAATTTCATCCGGTCATCCCGGAGTTACTAATATCGGTTGGAAATATTAATATCATATCGTTTTTCCAATAAAAATGCTCCGACTGAAACCAAAACTGAATACATGAATTATCCTCTTTTTTGATCCTAAATGCAATTGTCGAATTGCATCAATCCAAGGCGGAGTTATTATTATTTATTATTTTATATAACTATCTCCGTGGAGTCAAGGATTCATCAAAAGAAGGCCCTTTAAGGTCATAAATGCCATGAAATATATAATTTCGTTCTTTTCCTCCCACACCAAATGGTGACTGAAATTAAAATTTGAATCGCTCCACAATTTTTGTATGAATTCTATATACAAAGATTCAATAAAATCCGACCAGCTAGAGTTCCGGAATAGCTTGCGTAAAAGTTAAACAAAACGATTCTTAATAAAAGTGCTTATACATTTTGCAAACGCATTTAAAATTTTACAATAATAAGAACTTGCTGTGACGATGCGTATTTTGTATGGCGGATACTCTTCATGTAGTAATTTCATGACGCATGAGTGTTTATGCACGCATTGGCCTGTTACGAATTTATTTTTAATTTTTTTTATTTATGTTAACTTGTATTTCAGTTTTCTTTTCTATCCCATTAGCATGATTCATATGCGAGGAAACTTCTTATGAAACTAAACAAGGTTAAAACTTCTAAACAAGAATTATAATATTGCAAAAAATAAACAAAATTAAAAAATAATTAACTAATTAATTAAATGGATTTTTTTTCCTTTTTTTTGTAATAAATTTTACAGAGGACATTTCAAAACACGCAGCCCGTAATCGAAATGCTGGGGCCTCGACGAATTTTAAATCTTGTTAATTTTATTTATGTATTTTTAAATGCAGCTACCGCACATTTTTTATGCAGCTCCCATACTTCCATCGAAAGGTTGTAAATGTATAATACATTAGCACCACGGGTGAGTTGGGGCGGAATTTTTTTTTTTCATTTTATTTATTTATTTATTTACATAATCCGAAATCTCCGCTCTAGACACCAAACACGGAAATTTTTCAAGCCGCTTCAGGTCTCCAGTCAGTATGGCGACGATCTCACACCAAACGACAACATTTATATCCCAGCTTAGATATTCACAACCATCCATGTCCGCGGTAAGATTCAAATCCCCAGTCTGTTAGTTGGAGAGAGTCAACCACTCTGTCAAACATCCCTATTGAATATCTTGAACAACAACAGCAAAATAAATAAATAAATAATAATTACACTTTTGCAGAGCCACTTGAAACAGTTATTGCTTACTAACTGTTTATAGTGTACGCCTGCAAATGCTTTTGAGTGGACACAGCATAACCTAAAAATTGACTTTTCACGTCGATAGTTAGAAACATATAGTGTGAAACGATCCCAAATATGTATAATATATAAAACAGACTAACTCAAGATGCCCAACAAGTGCTACAGAAGATTAAGAATGAACAACGCAAGAAAGTGTTCAAGGATTAAACTAAGGGAGATAGTTCATGGATTGTTCTCCTATAACTCAGTAGAGCTGTCAGAAGAACAGCGCCTACATTTTCCATAAGAAAGACCTGGATACGAAATTCTTCTAGTATGGCATTTATAAGCACTTTTTAATTGACGCTGAATTAGCTGGTCTTATGAACGTTATGAATTTAACAGTTAAATTGTATGTGTTATTTCATTCGTGGCTTTATTCATTCACAACCGTCTTATTTTTTTTTATTAGGGGCACTTTTGTTTTCATTATTTTCTGAATCTTTCGAAATGGTTAGCTTAAATAAAAGAAATATTTAAATAAATCCACATTAAATGAATTATGTTTCTTTTTTTTTATTTATAAAATTAAAAAAGTCATGCAGCGAAGGAGGTCAATATTATGTGTTATAAAAAGTACATCCTCCAATACATCTGTTTAATCAACGGATGTATTGGAAGATGGCTTTCTAAAACTGTGATTTTGATTGTTACTTACGGCTTGCAATGAACAACAGAATGGAGTGGACAGAAGAATGGAGATGGAATGGATAAAGAACATTTGAAAGGTTTTAAATCAGTCGGTGCTGAGAAAATTGGAAATAGAGGCAAGGAATTATAAAAATTGAAAATGGCTTGTTCGGGGCATTAGAAAATCTTCAGGAGAGAGAGAGAGAGAGAGGATGGAATAGAAACAATTGCAAGGCATATTTTAGAACAACTCACAATTGAAATGACTCGCGGCAAAATATTCAGAATAAATATGTTAAAATAATTATTATGTTAACATATTTATTTTGAATAAATGAATTTTAATTTTCAAATCATGTTATAGTGTACAGATAATAATTTGTTCAAAATGAATAGTATTCTAAATGATTCCACTATTGATTGGATTTATTTCGTTCCCATTTAATTTGAAAAATATTAGCATGTATAATGATTCGATATATACGTTGATAAAAATTATTATTAAGTACTGATCAATTCAATTTTTCTTTACTTTTTTGCGATATGCTTCAGAGAAAATCAGATAAAGAGTTTGTAGGTTGATTACGTTTGTGTTCATTACGTAATTTCATATAGCACAGCACAGTACTGAACTTTTACTAGAGTAACAGATAAAAACACAAGATAACAATAACACACAATCTATTCAGATATTGAAAAACAGTCACTGAATCAGGAAAGTTGAGTAAAAGACAGGACCTGCGAAGGTTCATGGGAGTCTGTCGAAACCAGTAAAAAGTTGTTCAGGAAGTTTCCGTTCTCTGTTTGCACGTAAGCAGTCTGCGCATACAGACAGACACTAAATGCATGTAAATTAAAACAAATTGAAGTGGATTAATATGACATTTACAACCCAAAACGCTGTCTTGTGTTCTTGACTCTGAACATCTTCGAAACTGTGCATATTTAGTTAACGTTACTGAATAACAACAAGATGGCAAAAAATTCGACATGTTTCTGATAACCCAGGAGCGCCTTCAACGAAGCGTTGCGTGGCACTGTAGTAGGATAGATATTTGAAACAAGAACTATTCAAAGGAGGCGTTTTATATAAAAGAAAACATAGAGAGAGAGAGAGAAAGAGCGAGACGAGTACAACACAAAAGGAAACAAGCTTCTACAGGTAAGTTGCTCGTTTCATAATAAGATAAAGCGTACATATGTATAAAGAATCGAACAGATTGGTTAAAAATATATTATTTCTGTTAACCTTTATAATAATTTTAGTCAGGAATTTATATTCATATGTTAACATTTAAAAGAATCTGGTAGCCTTAGCTAGCTATCTTAATATTCAGTTTATATTAAATAACTTAATTTTCTTTTTTTATTTATTTTAAAATTTTGCTTTAATTATGTATCTTAATAATTTACTTTTATTTTTCTTCTTCATCTTAATTTTTGAACTTTTACTAATTTTTGAGTTTTTACTTTCAATAATGAAAAAGAACTCTGTATCGTTACAGTCGGAAGTAATACAAAAATCATAAAAACAACAAACATAATGAGCACACATGATTGAAGTTATATTTAATTAATGCGCATTCATGTTCTAATTAATATTACAGATCGTGAAGTCGAAGAGAATAAAATATAATCTGTTTTCTTTTCGCTTACAACAAAAATAACTCATAAAATTATGTAAACTTAATTCTAAAATGCTGAATAATAATTAAAAATTGTAACTAACTAAAATTGCATCTTATAGTATTAAATACTATTTCGATTACAAGAACATGGATGGGGATACACAATATGTAAATTCTTGGTCCATAAAGGAGATTGGGGTTTGCTTAAGAGTCCTTTCAATCTTCTATACCGAAATGAGTACACGGAAGAGTTGGCAGTAATTCGAAGAGGAATGATTGTCAGATGTAATGTGGAAAAAAAAAAACTCTATATATAAAGTACTAATTAAGTATTTCCAAATGTATATAAACATAATAAACAATGAAATGCATTTTATTATTAAAATGCTAATTAAAACTACAGGATCATTTAGCATGAATAGCGAAATAAACAGCTGAAATGAGGAGAAGAGGAGGCTGTACCCATTCCCTGACGAACGCTGACGAATTGCGAAACATGTACGGATGGTGGGAATGTAGTGTCTCGTTGAAGTAAATGACGTAGCCATTTGTTTTCTGTAAATTAAGGTGTGCCTACCAGGAAAAGAAATTTCCTTCTGGTAGGTACACTTATTACTAGTCGGGAAAAGAGAGAGAGAGAGAGCTTATAAACTGATTTCACTTCACTTATCGCATAACTTTCTTCTAAAAAACGTTTAGTAATCACATATAATTAAGTTTAAAATAACATAAAGATGAGATGACGTAACATTTCCATGACAACAGGGTGCGCTTTTAGTAGAGAAACCGTTATTATAATTTTAAAAAAAATTAAATAATGGAATTTTAGCGCTAGGGAAGCCACCAGGGCTAGCACAGTATGTACCATGGGTTAGATAACAGTAAACCACCATTCCTAAACATGATCAACTGTATTTCTAGACACGATTCCATACTAAGCTCTTAAGGACTAGACATTATGAACTTCGAAATGAGGTTGTGAAAAAAGAAAAAAAAAAGTAAATTTCTTTAATTGGCCATATCTTTCATTATTTATCATTCGTCAGTGTTCGTTAGTTATACTAACAAACAAGTTGTTTTCATTTCTGTGTACTAACGTCTTAAATTTCATCCCTGCCTTAGTGTCCAGGCCATCAATTGGATGAACGGAAATGGAGAACGTCCTTCACACAACGGATTACGTAGTTCTTGCCATGACCTTGGTTCTGAGCGTTATGGTGGGTGTGTATCACCACTTCGCAACAAAAAAGAAGACGATCGAAGAATACTTCCTTGCGGGTAGAAATATGTCCATTTTCCCAGTTGTCCTGTCCATAATTGCTACAGCACACTCTGCCATCAGCATGGTGGGACGTCCGGCAGAAATATACACATATGGAACTCAATACTTCCTCTCAGATCTTGGAATGATTGTTGGAGTTATTGTTGGAGCTTTTTTCCTGCTACCGGTATTTTATGAAATTGGAAATGCCAGCATCTATCAGGTGAATGAAATATTTATTGGGCTAATGGTGATCGTTCTGTTTGATATATTATATGGCTACACTGTTACATTTAATTTGTCATGATGTACACGAACATATTAAAGACATTTTTATAAACACAAACAAAATTAAATTTTGTTTGTGTTTATAAAAAATAACAATGCTGACAACATTATATAAATGCAATACAACGTGTTAAAGGTTACAGCTTATGTTTCGACGTTGATTGAATAGTTCATAATTGGAACTGTTCGATTAACGCTTTAGATTACGAAACAAATGCACTGCGATCTAACGCAATGTCTGAATAATCACGTTCGGTCAGTTACGGCTAGACTCGCCGATATTTGTTTGCACTTGTCACTGCACGTAACAAGTGAATCTGACATTGCTCGTTGAGCAGTATTGCGACAGATAAACTATATGCTTGCGCGCGTTATTTCTGTGAGATACAAAACATTTATTACTGGTGTGTGTGTGTTCGTGGTGAGGGTGAAATATTTTTGGTAAATCTTATTTTATTCTGTTAAAATAACATATTTATTATAGATACAAGGCCGAATTATGAATAGTGTCACTGTTGAAAATATAAAAAGAATTATATTTTCTCAATTATCGTTACACGAAACAAATGCACTACAATCTAATGCAGTGTCGCTACAGATATATTGTAAGCTTGCGCGGGCTATTTCTGTGTATGAAACTTTTATTATTAGTGTATGTGTGTGTGTGTGTTCGTAGTGAGGGTGAAATATTTTTAATAAAGCAATTTTTGTAATATGTAAATTTCCTTATTAATAAAATGGTTACTGATTAGGAAAAAATGAATTATTTTTTCTTATTTTGTATATGCAGTACCCCCATTTAAAATTTTCACCGGGCGCTACTGCAATAGAGTCAATTATATGAGATGGTAAATAGTCTACTGATGAATATTATAGAAAAAATTATGAATTGTATTGGGTGATCAGTACACTCGACCAGGCCTTGGTGGACTGAAACTTTTCAAAAATCTCTCTCTCTCTCTCTCACACACACACACACATACACACACACACCAAACAAGAACATTCCCCCCATATAAGTCAAATTACCTTCTCTTGGCTAATTGGAATTGGTGAGAATTACGCTTATGGACTCAAGCATTTAGAGTAACAAACGAAAGAGCAACAAAGACCATGAGAAACGATCACTATGCTTGTAAAATTGTGTAGTATTCTCCGGCTAGTTTGTTCAGTTTTGGAGGAAAAATTTTTTTTTTTCAGGGAGATAACCAGTTTCATACGGATTTTAGGGTATCTCATTTATATTCGATCAGCCTTTTATAAATTTCCTCGATTTCCTGATCTTTCCAATCGAAGAGCAAATCTCGTGACGCTCTCGCGATTACACTAGGGCAGTGTTTCCCAAACTGTGGTCCGCGGACCCCCGGGGGTACGCGAGTAATTCAAAGGGGGTTCGCGGGATAGTTTGTTTTCATTAAACTTTATCTTATCATGTTGCTCACAACACCTGTTGTTCATGAACCTGACCTAATTGATATGTTCATATTCTTCCGAATATCTCCATTTATAACAGTATTGCATTGTCATAAATTACACATTTAGTGTTGTAAAATTGTAATTTGTTACTTCATCTTAATAATATGTAAAATATAAAAAATTTCCATTTTGGATTTTATGGGGGCCGCGGTGAATTAACATTCGCTACGGGGGGGGGGGGGTCCGCGACATCAAAAAGGTTGGGAAACACTGTACTAGGGAATCACCAAATTGTGTTTTTCTTTCGATTGCACTACGGAAGGGCGACCTGTTGCCTGCATAAATACAAAATGGACTCGAGTTTCTTAAAGGGAAATGGATAATGAGACAGGAGTTTTATCAGATAGACATCTCATTTCGATAAGAGCTGGGCTGGGTTGTTTTGAATTACGGCAAAACAACTAAGGGCTATGAAGCTAGTGAATTAGTGTCCGTTTATTGCGTATGGTCGGTTTGCTAGTTTTGTTTCAAATATATGGAAATAAACACGCATGCACACACAAGAGGAGAGAGACGCTACACGAATTCTACAGCATTGTCAGGAGAGGGATATGTGATCTTACACGTTTGACAGCGTATGTGAGAATATTCAATGTGCAGAAAACTAAGGCAAATGCTTGACATGCCATCTTATTCATCAAGCTATGAATTCCTTTTTTTTTTCTTTTTTTTTGAGAGAGAGAGTGGATAGTATGGTATATATGGTACAGTAACCATATATACCATACTATCCACTCTCTCTCTCAAAGTATATCTCAAAGGGGATAGTATGGTATATATGGTATAGTAACCTACTTTCCTTCCCTACAGAATGGAATGTTACGACAAACTTCTTGTAGGCGATTATCTGACATATTTATTATTTATTATATATATATATATATAATTTATATATATGTATATATATAATTTATATAATTATATATATACATATATATTTATTATCTATCTATTGCCTATTTCTATATGACTGAATGATGTCGCAAAACATGGAGCAGTCGCTTAAATTTTCACACATGCTAAACATAATTACACGAGTGCCGAGAATGTGTAAAAGTAGTTAGTTAGTCAGTCCGTACTATTCAACCATACATGAGATACTATTTCGATTACAGGAACATGGATGGGGATACACAATATGTAAATTCTTGGTCCATAAAGGAGATTGGGGTTTGCTTAAGAGTCCTTTCAATCTTCTATACCGAAACGAGTATACGGAAGAGTTGGCTGTAGTTCGAAGAGGAATGATTGTCAGATGTAATGTGGGAAAAAAACTCTATATATAAAATACTAATTAATTATTTCCAAATCTATAGTTATCAAGAAATAGGTTCTGTGGAGAGACGACTTTCGAGTCCGGTATGGGTTGAGACTACTGGTAATACTACTAGGTCCTACTTATATGTTCGGGACAATTTATGAGCGTCCTGCATTGTCACAACTTTATGGTATACTTTCACACGCAGTAGCAATCCATGTCACCAAGCTCTGACGCTAATTACGTGGTTTGAAGAGAATAATATTAGACTGCAGTGGCCATCATAGAACCTCGCCCTGAATTCGAAATAGAACATTTGTGGGATGAAATGGAAAACGCGAGAAGACATCTCTTCATTAGTAGAATGTAACTTACAAATGCTTCAAAGGAAAAGTGGAGTCTAATATCACAAGCTTTCTACCAGAAATTAGTAAAAAGAATCTTTTTGGAACACTGACACACACAAATTATTTACAGCTAAAAACGGGAAAAAGTGTTTTTAATATCTGTCAAAGATACGTTTAGTATCTCTATTGTTTTGTATTCCATAACTTTTAGTTAAAATTTTCAGATTTCTTTTTAAATGGAAAGCCAATATCTCAAGAAATATAATACTAACTTGCTATTCGTTGTGCAAAAAAAATCTTCAAATATCCCTTCGTTTCAGTGAAGTATTCTTTTCAAGTGCAAATTAATTGCAACAATATGTGTGTCTTTATAAAAATGTGTGGGTGCACTAATTCACATCTTTTTATTATGATATTGTAGGTCATTTAACACCTTTACACTGTTTGGATTTAGATTTCAGAAATGATGGATGCATAACGGATCTCATGATAATGAACTCCCACAGTTGCTTCGATCATGTGATATCGAGAGTTTTAAGTTTATTTTCACTCGCCTTGACTTTAAACACATGCCGTAAATTTACTATCGGGTTTGTGTGTCAAGGAGGGCAATACAACACTGTCTTCACATGACGTTGCTCTATCCAGTGACACGAATGCTACTACATGAAAGTGCATTTTCTTGTAAAAAATAAATAAATACTGTCAATGAAGGGATAGGGGGATGAAAGAATTTTTTTTTCTTTCTTTATGGAATTCTCTTTTTCAGCAACTTGGATTCATCCGTCTACCTGAGAACTAATGTGACCCCCCCCCACTTCATAACAGCACTCACAGGAAATTTAACACATACGCAACTGTGCAACTTGAGTCTCCTTGCTTTGTTAGTCATACGATGAACTCAAATATCTCAGTCAGTATTGTCTCATTGGATTTATCCATCTTGGATTTATCACCGAAGTTTACTTAACCCCCAATTCTTCTATAATCAGCGTTCGGGTGCTGAATTCGATTTACCAAAAGGTTTCTGAACAGGTGTGTGTGTGTGTGTGCGTGCGTGCGTGCGTGCATGCGCGCGCTGTAAGTTGCGTAAGGTCGTAACTATTAGTGAACAAGTAATTGTATCTTTGGAGTTCTGTCGCTCGGCTGAAATCGGTTTTTGATCACAGTTCTAATTTGTATGAATTTACCTTTAAAAATAAAAATAAAAAAATCTTGCATGATACTGCATATGCCTTTTTATGTGTAGACAACTTTTTTTTTTTTTTTTTACTATATGTGCCTTTTCTCTTAAGGCTAGAAATTACAGACGCTCTCCACTTGTCACTAGCATTGCCACAGTGGACTTGTGTACCCCCATTCTTACAAGCGACTTCAGACAGAGAAATTTAATAATCAGCATCAACTAAAAAACATAATTCTGCTTATTTTTCTTGTAGTTGTATCCATTTTCATTAATAGCGTGAAAGCTAACAAAGAAGACTAACAGAACAAGGTACGTGAACAGCCTGTACAAAGCAAATGACATGCATTCTACAAGAGGAGGGAGGGAATATCAACTACATATCAGGTATAACTCGTTATGTCCTTGAATGCAACAATGCTAAAATTACATAAACATTGGTAACGAATAAGCACGCAATGTATATATGTATATATATAAAATCTTCTTTTTTTAGAGAGAGGGAGAGAAAATGCTGTAATTAAATTTTTCTTAAAAAAACATGCATGTTTCATTCAAACAAGGGTATGTATTTCGTGTTTTTTCCTGAATATCGCAAACGTACTTTTTTTTCACATAGCAGTTTCTTCGGACGCCGTGTTTTTACTTCACCTCACAGGGTTTTGGAAGTGAAGTCTCTGCTAGATGAAGAAGGACAGCAACTCCTTTTCCACACAGAATTAGTACGACAATTATAAACACCCATGTCGGATTCAAGCCCGTAGCCTATTGGTGGGAGAACGCGGATAAATTACCACGCGGTATATAGTACGATAGGCACAACGAATAGTAAGTTAGTATTACACATAACTTAATACGAAGATATAAGCTTTCTAATTTAGGCAATCTCCCCCCCCCCCAAAAAAAAGCCTCTCTTGCAATTTCACAGTACTGTGAAAATTACTCGCTTACAAGACTAATAATTTCTGAATTATTCAGGAGAGTATTGGTATCGTTAACGTCTTATAATGAACTTAGTTTTGCTTTCAATGAGACTGATTTTATTACCAAAATGATTTAAAATGATAGCAAACGTACTACTCTATAAACTAATTCATGTCAATCAATGCGAATTGTATTGGTTATAATGAGATAATTACGAAACTATTCACTTACTATATTTCATGGGATGCGTGTGGTTATGAAAGTCTGTTTATTCCTGCTTGGGAAACAGGAATGTTTCGTTTGAAGCAACAAAAAATGCTTAGTAATAATATTCATGTGTAGTAAATTATCATTAAAGCGAATATTCGTTCAGCTTTATAAACCATGCGTATAGTACAGCCAGGAACATCACAGTGGAACTGCCGTATCATCTTTCCCCACGGTTCCAGACACACAGACTTAATTCAAGTGTAAGAGTAAGATGACACCGTTGACCTAATTGAACGCACACATTACTGTTTACATACACACACACCGTTGAGCTTATACACACGTACATAATAGGTGCAAACAGTAGATAATTTTGGTGTCCGGTACTGCTTATTATGTAAAACAGTTCGTCTATAATCTCTTTATCTGCCCAAGGAATTTTGAGAAGCACTATAAACACGTACTATTTTGCGGTAATACCATCCCAATCAGTTTTTATATAGCTATAAAAACGAAGAAAAACTCACGTTAAAATTATTTATTATAGAATTTCTTGTAAAAATGTACAATCAATGAGTTTTAACGCGAGTTCTCCTTGGTGTTTATAGTTATATTATGCCAACTCAGGAAATTCCAATACTGAAACTTTTTTTTCACGGAAGTAACCCATCTTTTATCATCCTACTCGATGAGGTATTTTCACTTATCTCCCCTCCCAAATTGTTCCATTGTTAGTTAGTACTGTGTGAACTGACACCACTTATCGCTATATATATTAAAAAATAGTTTGATACTACTTTTGCAAGGCTTGCAAACATCAACCTGATGAAAACTGACAGTTTGAAACAAAAACAACTTTAAGCCAACAAATTCATCCTGTGATTAAAAGAACTACGAAAAACGTTTTTTACATAACATCTTTTGAATCAGAACTTTTGTGATTTATATACAAAGCTCGTCTTTTTTAAAGTAGTGCATATCAAAACAATTCTCATGCCTAAAATGCATTCAAATAACTCTGCCACTTTCGAAACTTTTTTTTAAGTTTTAAACACAAACATTGTTTTTGCTATTCCTCTAAACAATGCTGTGTATTTATTACCTTCTCTTTTCTTCTATAGTTACTAATAAAATGCTAAAAACTAACAATTATACATCTTATATTTTATGTATACTCCTTAATTTTCGACATTCAAAACAATTTTAAATAGTTTCTAAAATTCTCAAAAAAACAGCATCTTTCGAAAGTTTCAATAACGCAGTATTACATGTTAGTGAGCACAGAAGGCCAAATATATTTCATAGGATACAAAATTAAATAATACTCATGCAGAAATAATGCTACTTGTACAGTTAACGATGACTACATAACCTATAAAAAGAAGACTATTCTATGATTAAGACAACTCAGAGGATTGCTGCAATATTAAGACGAACATTAATCAGCAGAGATAAAATGGTAGTGATTCTATTCTATAATGCCCTGATCAGATTATACATCTAGATTATTGTGCTTAATCTAGTCACCAGGGTTTAGAGGGGGATGAAGATACTTTGGAGGCGGTTGACAAAAATGATTTCAGGATTGTTAGCTATAAGGATAGATTGAAGTCTGCAGAGTCTGGCTGATAGAAGACGAAAGAGTGATATTATTGAGACGTTCAAGCTCTTGAGAGGTATTTACCAGATGGATACGAGAGAGATTTTTCAGATAATCGAAAATAAGGAAAGGGCTAGAACTAGAGGCCATCCATGGAAATTGCGCAAGGAAGCGGTGAAAAAGAAGGTGAGAAGTATTTTTTGCGTGGAAAGTGGTGGGTGAGCGGAATGCATTGCTTGAGTAAGTTATGAATGCTAAGAGTTTAAGCTTCAATATGTTACAGGTACGAGTACTTCTCCGTAAGTCTGTGGACTTTTGTATTATATGTATATTTTATATTCAATTGTAATGTAATATAATGTATATTTCTTATATAATTTATGTAATTGTTAATGGTATAACCCCCCCCCCCTCTTTCTCCCTCTTCCTCGATGAAACTTTGACTCCAGGAGAGCTGATGAAATAATAATAATAAACTGTAACGGCACTTCTATACTCGTTAGGCAAAGAAAAGTTTCCAAATTATAAAATACGTTCATTCAGAACTAAGAAAAATAACCCACTTTTTAAAGAATTACTTCCTTTCACGGAAGCAACACATCGTTTATCATTCTAAAATCGAGAGTCCTTTCAGAAGACTGATCTTTGGAACCTATCATATTTATAAATAAAACTGATAACAGCTTCGATGGATGGTTAACATATCTGAAATGGTGGATACCAATATTAACTGAAAAAGCAGACATTAAGAGTTCACAACTATCCAAATGCTTATTAAGATATCTTCAATCTCGCAGTTTTTTATCAGTTTTTTTCACCCCACATTGTTCTGATTTGTCCCCACAATACCCAAAATATATGTGGGGACAAAAATAATCAAGTCCTTTGCTATATATGTATAATAGTTTCATATCATTATAATGTTTTTACCAAATTCGTTGTTTTACTTTCAATTAAAATAATGAATTAGAGAAAATAATTAATATACCTATAATCAATAAATATAAAAAATAATAAATATAAAAAATTAATTCCACGCATCGCGCCATGTGTTGTTTGGTATTTTCTTTTTCTTCTTCTTCCCTTCACGCATTAGGCCTAGTGGCCTGTTACGGGGCTATCCTTAGCCCTTCTAAACCGTCCCCGTCCCGTGACTAGCCCTATGCCTCCCGGTGTGTCCTATGACTGTAGCCTGTGTGTTCACGGGACTGATTTGCCTGTTTGCGGGATGAAAAACCCCGGGTAAACTGGGAGAAAAACCCTGCTGTCCACGCCCAAGACCGGCTAACTTGGCTATGGCTGAGAAAGATCCTTAATGTCGGCGACGGGAATCGAATCTAGGACACTCCTTTCCTAGGCATATGGTTGCGAAGCGCATAGCCACTAGGCTAACCGTGCGGACGTTTAGTATTAAAACATATTTTTGAGCTGTGAATATAGCATAGCATTTTGAAGATAGAAGAACAAATATGCACTTTAAAGATATCAAGTGCAGTAAAGCAAGGACATGTGTCAGTAAATTACAACTGAAATTCTAGTAGGAAGATCTTCAAATGGAAAACAATAAAATATGCTATTATAAATTATCTACTACATGAAACATTCAATTAGCAAAATACTGTTAATATTTCCACAACAAATCAAACTTACCCAAGAAGGAATACATATACGTCGGTATTTTTATACAAGGAACAAGTTTACATTGCACTGTACTATCTTTACACTTTAACTGAGCATTATCTTCCTAACAACAATCCCACATTTTCAGTTCCTCCAAATGAACATCAGAGTCCCCTTTTTCAAATGATGCTTCCACTTAGATATTGTCGTACTTTTCATACCCTCTCTTTTAATAAGTATAAAAGTTAGTTATCCTCTATCACCTTTTTTCATGAGCCCTTTCCCCAGAGGCAGTGGCACGGTTTTAGCGTTAACATTTTCGAAATCGAGAGTCAGTTAATGTCGCTCACCATCCTTCATGGTTGGCTTCATTCACCACTTCATGCTAGATAAGAATGCTCTAATCTGAACTAATATTTATTTTATTATTTTTTAATGTGAACCCCACCCACGAAAGGTTATAGACCTATGCCACATTTGCTGCTGTGTTTGGGCTAAGAGTTACAAATATTTATTTGCATGCGCTCTTCGATCGCTTTTTCTCATTTGCAAGATAAAAACCCCGAGTTTCTTCTGCGTGAAAAAATTGTACAGGTCTTGTAATTTATAAAAATATATTAAACTTATTATTAAAATTAATCTTTTAATTAATATAAAAGCGACTTCGTAATGAAGTAGGAAATCTTTGGTTGAAAAAACTAGATAGGGACATTGTTAATTAATTATAATAAATTATAATAAATAATAAGTACGAAGATAGTAATCCAGATAGTAATCCTCTCCTCCATACTGAGGGGAATTACTACCTGGAACTTAGGTTTTTAGCGTCCGAAACAGACTAACAAAACTAATCAAGGTAGAGTGTCCTAAATGAGGACAGTTTAAGTAAGGCAAGTCAAGTCTCTGAAAAATAATAGACTATGGAAAGCTGATTGAGTTCTAATATTAAACTGACAGGTCGTTAAGCTTAATATTAGAACTCATTCAGCTTTCCTTAGTCTATAATTTTTCAGTGTTCTTTGTATATGATAATTTTAATACCTAGAAACTATTACAATACATGAAGAAAGGAAATAATGTTGAAGTTCAAATGCTGACTTCTCTTTTTTCTTGTAGTACTTGGAAAGAAGATATGGGAAAGTTACTCGAATAGCTACCTCCATTTGTTTCATGCTCAGCAATGTGAGTATACCACTTTCTTATTTTAGAAACGTATTTAGGCTGATCATACACTATTGGATACTGTTCAAATTAAATATTTCATGAAGTATTTTAGCTCATGTTAAAAATAACTATATTATTATTATTATTATTATTTGACACCTCCAGGGAGTCCTAAGACTCATCGAGGGAGGGCACTTATCTGATATCTGAGCTAAGTTTTCATCCACTTATTAAACAAAAATTAAAAAATCCTTTAAAAATTGTCCTTATTGAATATTGCTGCATAGAATGTTTCAGAGATGATAAATTACTCTTGAAGTGAACTGTTTAACGCAATAATTTCATCCGTATTATAATATAATATATAAGCCACTTGAGCCAGCCATGATCCACGAATTACCATTCGAAAGGACTAACCTCGGGATGTACGAGAGCTGAAACCGCACTATGTAGATACATACTATACGACACCGAAAATCAAACAGAAATGACTCCAAATATGCGTAACGAAATTCCCTCGAGTACCAACACAAAGACACAACAACACCGTGTCCAATGCCCACTTCATATTGCCTAAATATAAACGAAAAACTAAATATAAGCGCACGGGTGAGTGCCTGTAATTCGGCTTAGAACGTTGAGTACTTGTTCCTGTATGATCATTCAGAAATATAAAGGAATACTTCACTGGATGTGAATACTAAACAACACCACGAAATCAACGCTGCATTAGACCATTCTCAGATAAGCTTAAATAAAAGCTTCGAGGATGTCAGTAAGGCGTTAGCAATAAATAAATAATAATAATAAATTTTTAAAAATGCAACGTAACAATATACATATATAGATAAATATAATATGTATATTTCTTTAAAAATGTACTCAGTAGTTTTCTACTGAACCCTACTAGGGTAGTGAACAGAATTATTATTATGTCATTATTGATTATCCATATTGATTACTCATTATTTAATTATCTTTGACTCTCTGTGGCTTTAACTTTCTTTGACCTTTCTATCTTAAGATACCTTGATTATGTTTTCTTAATTACGAACTTAATTAAATGAATTAAATAAATTTTCTTTAAGAAAGTATAAAAAATGAATTACTAGATGAAAAATTACGATCAATATAGAAAATGGAAAACGTATGCAGGCACTTCGTTGCAGATTTTGTAAAAGAATATATAAAAATAAAAGAATTTTATACATGTATAATGTTCATATGAATATTTACAATGTTCATTGTACATACTGTACATTTGTGCAATAAAAAAAATTAAAATTTATTATTATCGTTTTTCAAAAATGATTCTTTTCTGTTAATTACTTGTCAAAAAGTATGAAACTTCATTAATTTTTAAATGGTTTTAAATTATATTTGACTTGATGACAAAAAAAAAAAAAAGAGACCGTCTATTTCCATTTAACTATTTCATGGATTCGTAATATTTTTCATGGGTTTCTCAAGAAAGCTGATTACCTATAACATCATTATATTTACATTTAATAATGTTTTTAATCCTAATAATTTAATCGTTCCTTTTCTTTATGCTGTAATCAAATATTCAAATAAAACAACTGGAAGTAAATACTGCGAATTTTCATCGACTGTATATTATTATTATTATTATTATTATTATTATTATTATTATTATTATTATTATTATATGCCAGTGGTGTTCAACCTTTTTTACTACGCGAGCTACTTTTCTATAAAAAGTTATTCGGCGATCTACTCTCTTATATATAAGTTATTCGGCGATTTACTCTTTTACATAGATCACGTTCCCCCAACCTGATATCTGATTACGCACAAATAAACAACTAAAAACTTTATTTGTGTATTTAAAAATTTATTTATCACTTTTAATTATTTTAATACAACAAAAATAAAATATATATATTGGAATAAAATATTTATTTCTCTATTTTGGAAAACCAAAGTTAGAAAAAACAACAGATTGATTACAAACTCACAAGTTACAGGAAATGCTGGTTGATTAAAAAAAAAAAAAAGTTAATGTGAAATTGATATCAAGAAGTGGCCAATCGCAGACAATCATCCAAATGATCATTTGTAATTTGGTTTCTTAATTGATATTTTATGACGTCATATTTGAAAAAGCGGATTTTGACAAGTATGTATCCAAACCACGACAGAATTTTTCGCGCAATATCAGTTAATATTGGGAATTTTTCATGTGCATACCTCCAAATGACTTTTGTTTATTGATTTTAAACGTAAACTATTCTGAATGTTTATTATCTCAAGTTCTACTTCAGCTTGGTTTATATATATCAAACAGCCCACTAATTTTATTTGAAATTTCTGTGATGTTCAAGTTTTCTTGAAATGGATTATTGATAAAAGATGCAATCATTTCAGTTTTATTAAAATCTTTAAATCTTGAATTTATTTCTTCCTCAACTAATTCTATTTCACGAATAAATTATTTTAAATCATAGCGAAGCATTTCTTGATTTTGTTCAAAAAATTTTAATAAATATGGGTAAATATCTCACATTAACCTGGCCTGGAAACTTTTCTCCGGCAATTGGAACTCTTCCTTTCGGCAATTTGAAACCTTGTTTGTGGCCTAGAAGTAGTCTCTCTCTCTCTCTCTCTCTCTCTCTCTCTCTCTCTCTCTCTCTCTCTCTGGCGACGTCTCGAACCGAGAAGTTCCTTTCTGGAAGCGGGAAACTCCTCTCTCAAGCAATGTGGATCTGGGCAGTCTCTCTGACAGCAACTCTGGACCGGGCGGCCTCCTCTCTGACAGCAATTCTGGAACCGGGACCCCTTCTGCTTGCTTCAGTCCCTTTTTATTAGGCCTCCTCTGAGACCTCGCATGAAGTTTGGCAACCCTCAAAGAATCGGTATGAATTTTTCATCTTAAATTTCTCCTCCGCTTTCTTTTGACTGTAAGTTGCCGGCCATCGGAAAGTTGTTTGAACTCTTTCTGACTGACATCGGAGATGTTTACACTTAGAGGCTGTAAGCCTTTCTCATACATACAAGTTTCAATAACAATCTTTCTAATAATGGCGCCATGTACAGCTTCGGCGACAAAAACATTGCCTTTGTTTTTAACACTAACATTTAAAGCAGTATATACAGTTAGCTTCAAAAGAGTTATTTACAAAAACATCTAATACAAACTATACCGAGACAAACAAAGTTTATTTTTTTACAATATTCACATGGGACTTAACCTAAGTAAAAAATCGATGTAATGTGCTTTGGAATATTTAATATTTAAGCTACAATCGAGTTTTTACACTTTGTTTATAATCGTATTCACTCGGCTCGCTATTTGACTTCCACTGATCCAAATTAATTCATTTACCCGACTTATAAGAAAATTACTGATTTGACAATTTTAACGAAAAATAAATAAACAATAGCAATACACTTAAAGCGAATTAAAAATAATACAAAATAATGATAAATAAAATATTATGTTTTCAGTTTTAATTAAATTTGTAAGTAAGGAGTTATACACAAGAGATCGACCGGTTCGATCGCGATCGACGGGTTGAACACTCCTGTTATATGACATCTCCAAAGAGTCCAAGCTCCAGAAGAAGTCGACTAATTTAATTAAACAAGGAAACTGATACAGTTTTAAAATTATTTCATGTTATGCAGATCGCAGAATCTGAATAACAGATTTTTTGTTAGGAATTGAATTACACATTCAAGTTTCATTAACTGTATGAAATCCTTATAGCCATTAATGATGGAAATAATCCCTAGATGGCGCCTCGATATACAAAAGAGGAATATACCTTTATTATTTAGGTTAAGGGATATTACATCCCATATTGTTTCATAGCCGAATAAGAAACTCAAAGAGTTTCATGCCGAATATAGAAACTATATAAAGTTCGGCGAGTCCAAGCGTAAGCAAATACCTGGATAGTGCAACACATAACCAATTTGGTAGTGCAACACTGAGGTAACTCATAGCAAGGGTGGAGCAAGCTCCCATCACTGTTCTTGGTATTTACTCATAATGTGAAACCCAGCTTCTAGGAGCTGTATTACTGTTCTACATTATGAGAGAAGGTCACTACCCAGACCGGTTTCAACCTTTATTGAAGTGTATTTAAGTAAATACCTCTCTACAAATTAGACGATCCCAAAAGATCGTCCAACTCAGCGTTGTTCCACTCGGTGACAGGCCCACCCCGTCAACTAGAAGAACTTCTCAGCGTTGGCTCTACCCAGTGATAGGCTTATCCCACCACCAGACAGAGCCATAATCTCAGCGGTGGCCCTACCCAAAGACAGGCAAAAACCTATCCCAAGCAGAGCTTCTCATATATCCAGCGTTCACCTCTCATCAGTGAGTAGGTAGATAATACTAAGTTTGTAGCGAACAGAACTTACATAACCCTACTATAAGAATTGCCAGGAAGGTGTCATAATAAATTACTAATTATATGAAGAGCCAAAGGCTTCAATTCGGCGACGCGAAATTATTTAGGTTAAGGGATATTACATCCCATATTGTTTTATAGCCGAATAAGAAACTCAAAGAGTTTCAAGCCGAATAAAGATTATTATTTATTTTATTTTTATTTTTTACAGTGAAGTGACATTGCCGTGGAAATGTTGTTTTGAATATACTAGTTAAATCCTTATCAAATTCTTTTTTCTGCTGAGTCATAAACTGATAAAGAGTTCTAGGATAAAAATTGATAAAAGCTTCATCCATTGAATAACAAAATGAATGCATCGATATATATTTTCTAAATTATAATAAAAATTAACATTTCGAAATAAATGCTATTTACGAAAAAATTATTTAAATAATATTATTATGAAACGAAAAATATTAATAATCCTAATAAGTGCTTCTCAATCATCCCGCTAAAATTAATATCTCTATTTGCATTAGGATTGCGAGACGATATATCCAAAAAAAAAAAAAAAAATATAATATTTCCTCATTCAAAGAAATTACCTCTTATCACTTGATGATTAAAATTAATGCAAGTGATTATGTCCTTGAGAAAAATTCTATAGCGGTGTATATGTGTGTGATGATACACTAACGATATCGAATGAACTGTATTTCTTTTTATTTATTTCATTTTATTTTATTCTGAGAGTAGGAAGACTTATTACTGTCATAATTATTGTTTTGCTGACAGCCGAGGAATGAGGAAAATCTAGCTAACTTCAATGCAAACAAACAAAAAAGGATACATGATACTTGCAAATACGGACAATATTTTTTATATTTTTATTTTAGTTATTTCGTTTATTTATTTATTTTATTTTATTAATTTATTTATTTTGTAAATTCAAAATTCAAATTACCTCAAGCATTCCTAGCCATGATATTATGTCTTTGAGTAATATCCATAATGGATAATTACCCTGAGACATAATACTTAAAGAACGACACGCTTTGATTGGTTGAAAATGTGATATTTTATGAAAAGAGTGAAACGGATTTGTTTAGAACGGTGTCAAATTACAAAGATGTTAGAGCATCTTAGACAATTTATAAAACTTTCCGATTATAAAAGCAATATTTTAACATATTTTCAGTCTTGCAACCATATGATCATCAGTACAAGGTTTAACTCGATAAACTGAAGTATCTCACCGCGTGATATGTACAGTGTCGGATTAAAGGACGAGCTGACCGGGCACCCGCTCAGGGCGTTCAAACTAAGGATGGCATTAGTTTTCGCAGATTTAAAATCAAGAAAAAATATGTCTAAATTATAATTGATTAAATTAAAATTACAGTGTAAAATCAACAATTTTTGTTTGTAATAAGTTTTATTTGTTTCTTTTTTATGCAGTATATATCTGAGTGAATAAAAATGATAGGCATAAATAATGAATATGAAATTATTAATAATTTGAAAAAATAATTATACTTACAATTAGAAAGTACTTAAGTATTAAAAAAAAAAACTTAGGGGCATCACATACGGAGTCTACCCGGTGCGCGAAATTATCTTAGTCCGGTACTGGATATGTATATATATATATATATATATATATATATATATATATATATATATGCATATCCAGTTTAATAATAATAAAGACCAATCTACCCTTACTTAACACTTACTTAAAATTATTAAAATTTAAAATTTTTAAATTACATCAAAATATTTATGTATATGACTACTAATGAACTTTTTTGTTATTTCTTAGCTGTTTTTCATTAGTGTGGTCCTTTACACACCAGCAATTGCCGTGAGCGCTGTTACGCAAATAAGTGAATCATATTCCATCCTGATTCTAGGATTTGCGTGTTCTTTATATTCTGCAATTGTAAGTATTTTGACCATTTATTCCATACACCCTATAAACATCGACTTAATATTATAACAGTTGAATTGCATAAAATTATAACAATAGGCTAATATACTAATAACACTCCATAACATTCATTTCTTATTCTTATAAACAACACTGGGGACTTCTCTTCTGGATCCACCAGATTATGAATCTGGTGAATTCAGAGCTAGGCATAGATCGTGCGATTATTATTGTTGTTGTTATATCTCATACCTACTCTTGTGGACAATCTGTCATACCAGCCAGGACAGTTACAGAACGTTAAAACAAGAACTATGGAGGCTGTAGTATCAGCACAATTAGCACATCATATCCGCAAAAGGGAACCACCACACACACACACCAAAATGTATAATGTCACCCCAAGCATAATCTTATTCTTATATAACTGTCCCCTATCCCCATCCTTATACAACTGAAATCCTTAGCCATGTCATTTTTACAAGGTTAACAAATTTATTATTTGATATACAAAATGATATACACAAAGAGAGTGAAGTATGTTTTACTTGCCTTAGTCAACATTGGATTTATCCAAATGTTTCTTTTCTCCTATTGTTTTCACCTCGTGTTTTTTTTTTCTTTTTCATTTTTCCTCCTATCCTTTTTTTCTTTTATTTGTGAGATATGGCACTTTTAGATCCTATACATACATTAAAAATTATCATTATCGTTGGACATCAACAACAATAACAACAATAATAATAATAATAATATATTATTATTATTATTATTATTCATGTCATTTTGAATGGAGTTTACAGAGATTACAGATAACTAAATTTTCGAACTTAATTTCTAATAAGAATTTTGTGCTTGGATCGGAGCAATTAAATAATAACAGTATAATAAATTCTGAAATTATTTGCAGCTGACTAAGATCTGGTGGCTGTTATTTTGATCTACTTCTATTTCACTTTATTGATTAAAAAAAAATGAAATACGTTGAAATTCTATCAGTGAAATTCAAAATCACGACATAAATTTCTCACTTTTTTTTTTCAGGGTGGAATGAAAGCTGTACTCTGGGCTGATGTCTTTCAGTGTTTATTAATGTTTTCTACCCTGTTTGCAGTCATAATTCAAGGTTCTATGAACGTTGGTCGATTTGATAACATCTGGAAAATTGCAGATCAAGGACAGCGGATACAATTTTTCAAGTAGGGATCATAATTCTACATCTACTTTCTCTCTCTCCACACACACACACACACACACACGCACGCACGCACACAAATTACTGTAATTGCTTGTTTCAAATGAATGGTATAGTAAAAATAGCTAAACCTTCTGAATGCCCTTCCACCACTAAAATAAAGAAAAACAATTTAAGGGATCATTTCTATATGAACTACAATACGCCTGTTAATTTAAAAGTCAGAAAAGGCCTTCATTTCTTAATGTCTTCATTCCTTTCCCAACTCATTACCCACATACGGTACTAACGTAGTATAGATTGATCATCCAACATCTCGCGTATAGGTTAAACATTAAAAAAAAAAAAAAAGCAATGTGCAATTCGTTTATGATTCTACGAAAAGAATTTGACTTAGGCTGTTTACAGTTATGATGGTCCATATGTTATCAAATATAGATGTTTCAGGCTAGTTTGTTTTGCAGGAGGAAATTCGAAATCTTCCTGGAGGGAGAAACTTTCCGTAACGTGATCTCTCTCTCTCTCTCTCTCTCTCTCTCTCTCTCTCTCTCTCTCTCTTAAAAATGGCAAAAACAAATTTCGTGACACGAGCTTTTCCTTTAGAAAATTTTCATAGTTTGTAAAGCAATGGCACCTAGAAAAAGAGCAAAATATCTTGGTCAGATTTCATTAATGAAGGGGCTCAGAGAACTTCTATGTGTTATTAGCTCTTCAATTAAAGTGCATTCAGCTTCAATGCTGTAAATTCATTATATAACCGACGAAATACATGAATGAAAATTAGAAAAGTGTATTTAACAAATTTGTTAGAAATGTTTGGCTTGCTCTTGCACACATATATTAGTTCTCTCAATTGACTTAGATTTCTAACCCTGCAACGATTAGATTCTATTTATTTAAAGGAGGCAGTTCGCATGGTTCTATTTCAGCATATCCAGAATATACGGGTTGTTTCTCTGTGCGCTGTTTTCAGTGCTCCAGCCAAATGAAATTGTCACAACCCCTTTAAAAGATTTCTGGGGGGTGTTTTCAGTTTGTCTGTCCTTGGGAACCAGCAATCGCTTAATGCGGATGCATTCAATAATTCTGGATGTTAAAAAAGAAATCCAGATGGAATCAACCTTGTTCTGAAAAAAAAAAAAAAAAAAAAGAAACGAAAATGACTTTACTCAGAGCCTTATTATTATGCCTGTACTAATGAAACTAGTCTGTTAGGGCTCGATTTCTCTACCTCCGAGTTACAAAATGAATACAACGTGAACAATGTGAATATTTCATGATTCGACAAGTTGCACTACTGTGACCTGAGGAGCGTTACTTGTACTTATTGTAACTTTTCCTTTGTTGACACCGTTGATGCACACTTCCCATCACTAGTTTCACGAAACTGTTGCACAATGCAATATATTGTTCCTTTAGTTTTATTCGGAACATTTTATTCGGAAATGTATTCCTAGACGTTTCTTGAATTACTGTTCAAATTATCTCGTGAAAATACTGTTCGAAAATAAAAACATATTCTTCACTTAAGCACGCACGCACGCACGCACGCGCGCGCACGCACGCACGCGCGCGCACGCACGCGCGCGCACGCACGCACACACACACACACACACACACACACACACACACACACACACACACACACACACACACACACACACACACACAAATAATTTACAAGCATATGACATTATTACCCTTCACTAGTCCACGTTTATGGTATGATGCGTGTTGTTCCATATGAAACTAATCCTGGATGAGTTTCGTAATGAAGGGATGACTGTGTATATGTAAATTCTTTACAACTACAACTTTTAGGCAACTTTAAAAAAAAAAAAAAAAAGAAGAAGAAGTTCACGTGCAAGAGTTGGGGGGAGAAGCTTGGCTCGTCTATGTATGTAACAATTTAAATAACAATAGCTCTATTACAGTAGATTTCTTTTTCCCATACACAAATTATTTCTGAAAATACAATACTATATACATAATTTTTGGCATAACTAAAGTATTTACGCCCCGGTTTCGCCGCAAAAAAAAAAAAAAAAAAAAAGCATTAAAAGACAAAATGTCACCGAAAAGGACACAGTTTTTTTTTCTTTTTTTTTTTTTTACATAATTTATTTTTGGAAGTTATCATTTAATTTACTGCAGTTACTAAATTTCCAGTAGTAAATAACTAAATTAAAAAAAAAAAAAAAAAAACATGCGAGGATTACTGTGCACAAGCAAAACCTATGTTGTAATAGAAATATCGAAGTAAGACGTCGCATCTATCTTACAAACAAGAGAAGATTCTGTGTTACTATACAGAATTCAATTACACGCCAGAAAAAAGACATCAACATAGAAGATACATACAAGAATCTGGATTCAGATAATAATTTTTTTCGGAAATAAATGAGTTTGTCTTCTCATGCTTCTTTGCGGATTCAAAATCTTATACTTCAGCAAAGTTATATTCTCCCAGGGTAGCTGTAATCAGAATTCTGGAAATAAATAAATCTGAGCTAAAGATCAGATCATTAAGAATATTTTTTTAAAATTATTATCTTTACTCGAATGTTGCCAAAACTGTCCTTTGGCAACATTCTGAATATTTTCGTAATACTACAAGCATGAACAGTGATTTGAACGGTCATATTTTTTGTTTCTCTCGTAGCTTCAATCCAGATCCTACAGTAAGATACACATTCTGGGGAGTGATTATGAGTGGCCTCGCCATTGGAATGAGGGATTTCGCAATTAATCAGGCGCAGATCCAACGCATTTTAACTATATCAACAATTCGCAGAGCCAGATGGTAAATAATCATTGTTGTTAATTTTTACTGGGAAATAAAATGAAGAATTTTATTATAACCTCATATTAGTTATTTAAAAAAGTTCAATTATTTCAAAAGAGTTTTACTAAATTAAAAGTAAATGGTTATTTTATATATCAATAAACTTCATTATGGACCATTTTCGAAATCATTTTTAATTTTTAATTCATAAGTATCACTTTTTTTTATTTTAAAGAAAGGAAAATTTTGTGTATATAAAACATCCAGCACATTTATTTCTGCCCTTTAACTTTAACTAGGGGAATTCTCCACCTATTTACTAAACCCTGATTAATAGTTTTACTTCCCAACCTTCATTTGCAAGGTCAGACAAGCCTATGATGGTTGCAGCGAGTGATTCAAGCATAGAGATTATATTTTTGTACTCATAAGTTGACCAACAAATAAGTGTTTAATAGTTTGATAAGTAGTCCCAAGATGGCGCCACTGGTGTTCCTTTCATTCTATATGTCAGTTGTGAGGTGATTTTAATCGTAGTTAAACATTTAACAACTACCAAATTTGAAATCAATAGATAAATGAATAATAATCTCAAGCATAGAGATTATATTTTTGTACTCATAAGTTGACCAACAAATAAGTGTTTAATAGTTGGATGAGTAGTCCCGAGATGGCCCCACTGATGATCCTTTCATTCTACTGTATATTATTATTATTATTACGGGCAACTCCAAGGAGTCCTTAGACTCATCGAGGGAGGCCCTAACATCATGTCAAGAACAACTATTTGACATTCACACAGTATCTATCATACCTCGCCTTTAACTCATTCACAGTCATAGCACCCACAACAGACTCCTGCAGCTTATTCCACTCATTCACCACTCTCCAAGTAAAAAACCTAGCTCTAACACTCTTGCCCAGCTTCCATGTATGGCCCCTAGTCCTCCCACCACCAGTCCTATTCTCAAAAATATCTTCTGAATTAATCTTATAGAAACCCTTCAGTAATTTGAATGTCTCAATCATATCACCCCTTTTCCACCTATCAACCAATTTCTGCAACCCACAAATCTTCAACCTGTTCTCATAAGGTTCATTCCATAGACCTGCTATCATCTTGGTCACTCGTCTCTGGATCCTCTCCACCTCCTCCCCATCAAGAAGAAACCTTGGCGCCCAAATCTGGACACAGTAGTCTAGATGGGGTCTTATCAAGGCTTGATACAGAGTAACAATAACCTGTTTGTTGTCTCTGCTTGTTAAAGCTTTTTTCAGCAACCAAGTGATTTGATGAGCTGATTTAGCCACTTTTGTGATGTGCCCCCTAAACTTTAACTCCCTAACCACCAACACTCCCAAATTCCTAGCCTCGTCAATCTCCTGGAGTACAGTTCTACCAGTGTGATATACTGCTGCTAATCTTTTTACCCCAAAATGCATAACCTTACACTTTGCCACATTAAATTGACATCCATTCTCCTTAGTCATTCAAACTATCCAAATCATCTTGCAAAATTTTGACATCCAGTGCTCTCACTATTGCTCTACCCAACTTTGCATCATCAGCAAACAAATGAACACTTCCTCTCAGATACTTTCTTATATCGTTAATGAACAAATTAAAAAGTAGTGGTCCAAGAACAGAACCCAGCGACACACCACTAGTCACAGGCCGTCTTTTTGACTCTACTCCTGAGTAAACCACTCTCTGATATCTCTCCATCAACCACCCACCTATCCATCTCACCAACCCCTATATCCATCCCCATATGCTGCAATTTACTGATTAGAATTCCATGTGGTATCTTGTCAGATGCCTTAGCAAGGTCCAGTAGAATCACTGTAAACCCATTACTCTTATCCAGTTTCAGCAGTCACTGTATTATAGTGAGCAAGTTACTGAGGCATGATCTACCCTTCATAAAACCATGCTGTCCCCCCATACAGTATCCCATTTTCATCTAAGACCCTGACAACGATTCCTGATATGTTGATCGGTCGGTAATTAACAACAGCAGTCTTGGAACCTCCTTTATGCAGTGGAACTATTTTCCCCTCTTTCCACCCCGCTTGGGACTGACCCAGACCCGAGGCTCAAATTAAACAAAATGGTCAAGGGCACTGACAATTCTTGAACCGCTTCACGTACGACACGAGCTGGTATACCATCCCATCTCACAGATGTATTGACATTAAGGTTTTGTAATAGACTATTCATCTCGACTTCATTCACCACAATTCCCGTATAAGCTATTGGTTCATTCATTCCTGCAATTTCACCACCTGAATGATATACTCTTGCAAAGTGCTCGCTCAGTAATTCAACTATATCAACTGATTCGGTTATCTCCCTACCATCGGCATTCTCTAAAATCATTCTGCCATATACATTTTTTCTTTTACTTGCAACATATCGAAAAAACTGTTTGGGATTCTCTTTAGCCTGCATGGCTAATGTTCTTTCATAATCCGCTTTTGCTTTTCTTACCACACTCGTTACTCTTCTGGCCTGCGCTTTATACCATTCATGTGCCTACCGGTCACCTTTCTCCTTAAATTCCCTCCACAGTGGTTTCTTTTTTTGCAGCTCAAGCTTAATGGTGTTATTCATCCATTTAACCCCTACTTGATTTATTATTCGGACTCTAGGTATACAGTCAGCCATTGCCTCATGCAAACACTTACTAACCGCCTCCCATGCACTAACAACATCTAGCCCTTGCAGTTTTACATGCCATGGCACTGAACCAATCAAACTCCTAAGCTTGTCGTATTTACCAGCCCGATAATTCCACATGTACCCTGTCTTAATTGTAAATTCCACATCTCCCACGACAAGACCCCTATGATCACTCTCACCAATTGGTGGCAACGTGGTCATATTCGTTACAGCCAAATTCTCAGATGCAATTACTAGGTCAAGCACTCTCTGACCCCTAGTATTTTCCATTACATGCTGTCGCAGATAGTTATCCCTTAATAATCGCATAAAATCCAATTCCTTCCTCCCATGTGTCCTCTCCTTATTCCAATCAATGTTACCATAGTTGAAATCACCCATAATAATTACCCTCCTTCCACTCATTTCTTCTATTTGCTTATGCATACTATCTCTACCATCTATTCCATCACCTGGTCTATAGCAGCACCCAACTGTATATTTTGTTCTGCTAGTTTCAATCTCACACCAAATAGCCTCAAATGTGCTCTTTTCTCTATCCTGCAGTTCCACTTCTATTCTCCTTGGCTGTAGCTCATCAGCTATCATCAGTAACACTCCTCCCTCATTTTATTCTCCCTGTCACTCCTGAACACACCATACCCCTCACATTCAATCCTACTAGCTATATCATCTTCTGTCAGCCATGTTTCACTAATGCCAATAACCTGTGGCCTGGAAGTGCCAACCAAGGCCAAAAATTCTTCCTTCTTGTTCCTAATATTTCTGGCATTAGTATACATGAATTGCAGAAGCCCATTTGTCCCATCCCTATATTGATGCCTTAAACTAACTGTCCCATTCTGATTTGTTGTCCTCCGTACTCGCTCGGGCATATTACACGCATTCATACACTCAACTGTCTCCCTAAAGTCTATATATCTGTCAGTTGTGAGGTGATTTTAATCGCAGTTAAACATTTAGCAACTACCAAATTTGAAATCAATAAATAAATGAATAATAACATTATATTCATATTCAGCAGGGTTTTTTTTTCACTTTTTTAATAACTGTAAGAAGCAGTGTAGCGTTAAATAAAAACTTGCGAAGTGCTACGAGCGACTTATAAATTCGTAAAAAAAAATTATTATTATTATTACGTGCGCCTCCAAGAAATCTAAGGACTCCTCGTGGAAAGCAGCACTGTCATCCCTACTTAATCCTTAAGTACCATCAACACTCAACGCTATCTAAAACCGACCAGCAGTAGTATTTTTGTGTGTAAATTGCATATGTTTCCATTGCCAATTTGCTTGGATGCTTAAAAATAAAGCAAAAAACCCCTGTACCTTCGTATGAGATCGGCTAGCTTATCTTCGATCGAAAAAGCCTATTTAAATATTCTTCTCATCACGAGGAGTATCGAACTAAGATCTTTTCCAATCGAAGTAAAATAATAAATAACATGTTTAAATAATATTCGCATAATATTAATTTTTTTAAAAAAAGTATTATTGCTAAAGAAAATACAAATGTTAATTTTAATTAACATTTGTATTTGTAAAGAAACAAATGAAACACCAGAAAACCTACCCAGTGAACTCCGGCCCACTACACCGCTCGTTGTAAAACAGAAAATATGTTAAAATACTGCTTTTAGAATCTGAAAATTTTATGAATTGTCTAAGACGCTTTAACATCTTTGTAATTTGACATCGTTGTAGACAAATCTCTTTTCCACTCTTCATAAAATATCACATTTCCAACCAATCAAAATATGTCGTTCTTTAAGTATTATGTCTCAGAGTAATATCCATTATGGATATTACTCAAAGACATAATATCTTGGTAGGGATGCTTGAAGTAAGTTTGAATTCTGAATTTGCAAAAAAAAAAAAAAAAATTAAATAATATAATCTACCCTATATATATAAAATGATAAGCCTTTTTATATAATTTCTATGTAACGTTTTTGTGTCACGTTTTTTGTCAAGTTATTTTTGAAACGTTTTGAAACTCAGGGGGCTACCCTGAGTGTCGAGTCTTCAAAATTTGAGTCATCAGAATTCAAGGAGAACCGGCCTACCAGTCGGGGGGGGATTGTAGGCGCCAGGGGGGAGGAACCGCAACTTTCGAGTTTTCAAAATTCGAATTATCAGAATTCAAGGAGAACCGGCCTACCAGTACGGAACCCCCTTTCGAATCTTCAGAATTCAAGGAGAACTGGCCTACCAGTCTGGAACTCGGGGGGGGGGGTTGAGCGCTGTAGGCGCCAGGGGGGGAAGGACCCTCCCTTTTGAAGACTCGACACTCAGGGTTTCCCCTGAGTGTCGAGTCTTCAAAATTCGAGTCATCAGAATTCAAGGAGAATCGGCCTACCAGTCCGGTGCACGGGGAGTTGGGCACCGTAGGCGCCAGGGGCGGAGCCCCCCCATTATAATATAATCGTTAAGAGCAATTCCCATTTTTCGTTGCATAAATTTCCAGTACTAAAATATTCTTATTTCAACAGGGCACTTCTTGTTGGTGGACCACTAGCTTGTTTCTTCGGCTTAGCTGCAGGCATTGCAGGAATTGCTCTTTATGCTGATTTCTACCAGTGTGATCCAGTATTGAATCCGAATGATCCTATTAGAACAAAAGACCAGGTAACTGCTTTCCTAATCGTTATTAAGATTATAAACGCGTCTGCAATCTTTTATCGACATTATAGATCTATTGTAACATACTGGAAAACGGAGAGATTTATAAGTAATTAGATATTTTATTTATATCCTTAATAATTAATTACATCAATGCAATGTAATTAGATTGATGTAATTAAGCATTAAACAAAAAATTTCGGATTCTGCTTTTGGATTTTGATGTGAACGGACATATTATTTTAGACTGAGCCTGATTAGTTTGTTTACAAGGTTTTTCATGAAACGCGCATTGCACTGGCGCAGACACAGTTTGTTTCCTACTGTCTCCCCCTCTGTATGAAACATGCCAGAGGTCTAATGGTCGGCAAGCCCGACCCGCAATGAGGACCAGTGGTGGATTTATGGTTTTATTTAGGGAGGTAGGATTTCAATCTGTGGCCAAGTGATTTCGTGACACTCCTTTTCCCTACTGTAGGACAGCTACGTGGTTGTATTTTATTGCTGGTAGACACCTACATTACGCGTGTCTACGGGATTTGCTAGTGGACCCTCAAGTCCACAGGATTACTTACAAGTTTCTCGGGACACCTGAGCAACCTCTGTTCTCTCTTCTAATCACAAATTAAGCCAATTCATGGACACTCCATATGATGAGTTAGACTTTAAACAGCTATTGGCAGTCTTCAACCATGTAGGTGGCCTTGCAAAGAAAATGGCCAGGAAAGGTAGCAATAGACCAAATAGCAGAGGTTGAATCAGAGGACTATCAATCCCCTGACCCTCTCCCCAGCACTTCTCAACATAACACCAGGGAGATTATGTCGCCAGCTGTCGGCCAACCCCTAGTGGACTCAGATGACTCTACAGACTATCAGGTTGTCAGTAGAAAAAAGCATAAGAAGGAGTCTCCAGCTACAGAACCTGAAAAAACAGCTGAAGCAGAGGCTCAGTCCAAAGATAGGATAGCACAGATGGACACATCGGTACAGACTGATGAAAGAGCAGCTTCAGGGAACACAACAGCTCAGCCCAAAGAAAGAATCCCACCAGTGATTCTAAGAGCTAAAGACAAATGGACAACAATAGTGGAGGTGATGAAGAACACTGAAAACAAGTTCACCTCTGCTAAAAATTCAGATGAAGGTGTCCGCATTCAATTAGGAGCATCCGACTACCGTCGGCTCACTAAATTTATGAACAAGCTGAAAATTCCATATCATACATTCCAGCTAAAAAGCGAGAAAAACCTAAAAGTGGTGATTAGAGGTCTGGTGGAAACAATTACATCAGAGGAGATAGCCGCTGACCTCAAGTCACAAGGCTTAGAACCTATAAAAGTTTCGCGCATGTACAGCGCAGAAAAACGTCCCATGCCTCTGGTTTTGGTTGAGATTAGTAAAGACCAGAGAGAAACATATGACCTAAAAATTGTTTGCAACCTAATCATCAAGACAGAGCCTCTCAGAATGAAGACATCTGCAGGTCAATGCCGCCGCTTCCAGAAATATGGGCATGCGCAGAGGCTTTGTAGAGCAGAGTACAAGTGCGTAAAATGTGAAGGCAATCATCCTTCTCATACATGTTCTAAACCACGCACTACTCCCGCTAAATGTGCAAATTGCGGTGGGCCGCACCCGGCGAATTACAAAGGTTGCTCATCCCATCCATGTAATGTCTAAAGTTAGAGAAACAGGAATTCCATCAACTCAGAAGCATGCTACACCTCCTACACCGGAAAACCCTTTGCGAGCTTCTACAAATAACAGATTGTATACCTCAGTGGTTTCCTCACACACAATCAGCAGAAACTGCTCCACGCAGTCAAAACTCCGCCGCGATACTTGCCGCCACTTGAGGAGAAATGCTAACAGATTTTAGTAAATCAAATTCCAACCAGGCTGACACAAACAGATTTATTAAAAATACTCAAGTCATATTCTCAATCATTAATGGATAATTCGCCCATTACAATAAACTCCATACAGGTCGCATTCTGGAATGCTAATGGGCTCAATAACAACATTATAGAACTTCAAGAATTTGCTGAACAATTCAAAACTGATATCTTATTAATCAATGAGACTAATCTTCGGCCCTGTGATAATCCCAAGCTGAGGAATTACTTTTTAATCAGAAATGACAGGGTCAATGCCAGAGGTGGTGGTACTACAATCTTCATCAAGAAAAACATCCGTTACAATAAAATAAAAGAGATCCCTACAACTAATCTGGAAAAAACTGGCAAAATTCATACCAATAATGCAGTCGTTTTAAAAATATATTCAGGGCAAAACTCTGCTATCTTCTGATCTTCCTCAGCTGCTTGACACTAAGGAAGCAACAATAGTGGCAGGATTCAAATTCAACAATTCAAAGCATCCCTTATGGAATAGCAGGTGTTCCAATTACAACGGTAAAATCCTTCACAATTTTGCTAGGCTGAGAAATATTATCATCGCAGGTCCGATTGAACCAACACACTATGGAACACACGGAAGGCCCGATGTATTAGATATAGCTATATTCAAAAACACATCTCATCAATTCCAGCTGCAAGTGGTTAACGACCTCAGTTAGGACCACAATTCAGTACTTTTAAAACTGGGAGAGGATCCTGAACTCATTCCCAGTCAGTCCTTTACTAATTTCACAAAATTCAAGGTTACAATCAACACCATCATAGATTCAGTACTAAGTATCTCCTCCTGTGAAGAAATTGACGCGGCAGTCAACATCCTAGAAAGCAAAATTCATACTGTCTTAGCCGCAGCCTCTTCTGTTTCCACCTCAGCTCAAGTAAACCTACTTCCAGAAGAAATCCTTGCTCTAATCAGAAACAAAAACAAAGTCAGACGCCGTTTTCATAACACGCTATCTCCTCAAGACCGCAGAGAGCTGAATAGAACATCAAACTTACTTCGTTATGTATTAAAAGATCACAGGAATCAGCAATGGGAAAGAAAACTTTGCTCCCTGAAAGCTGAAGATAATTCTTTATGGAAACTGGCAAAAGCTCTCCGTACAGATCGTTCCAATATCCAGCCCATTCACGGAGAAAGAGGTATTGTTTATAGGGATGATGAAAAGACAGAGGCGTTTGCAGATGCATTAGAACTTCAGTACAGTCCTAATTACGTGTATGCGGACTGCCCATTGAGAAAATCCACCGACGCGTTCGTACTGCGCTGTCAACCCTGCACCCTTGAAAATATTTGTCACACTTCACCCAAAGAAGTCTACTCAATAATTAGAAAACTTAATAACAAAAAGGCCCCAGGTCCTGATGAAATTACGAACAAGATTATAAAGGCCCTGCCGCACAAAGCTGTCATGCATTTGGTGGCCATTATAAATGCAATACTCAGATTAAATTATTTTCCCGTCCGATAGAAACAAGCAGACATAATCCTCATTCACAAACCAGGAAAAGCGCCTCAATTACCGCAAAGTTACAGGCCCATCAGTCTTCTTTCATGTTTGGGGAAAATTGCAGAAAAAGTAATCCTCAATCGACTTCAAGATGTGGTGAACAAAAACAACATAATTCCGAAAGAACAGTTCGGGTTCCGAACCGGGCACAGTACTTCACAACAAGTTCACAGGTTAATAGAAATCATCACAACTGGATTCAACTGGCGACAACATACAGGATCTATTTTTTTAGATGTTGCAAAAGCCTTTGATAAGGTTTGGCACAAAGGCCTCATATATAAAATGTTTACAGCCAACGTTCCACTATACCTCACAAAAATTATTGCCTCCTTTCTAAAAAACCGGCAATTTCAGGTCAAGTTGAAATCTTCTTCAAAAAGAATCACTGCAGGTGTTCCTCAAGGCTAGTTGCTCTCTCTCTCCGCTGCTTTTTAACATCTTTGTTGCTGACGTTCCTAGCACGACATCAACCACCATAGCTTCCTATGCGGACGACATGGCAATTCTGAGTAGATCTCTCAGACCGTACTTAGCTACACAGCGCTTACACTGCAGCAACAAACCTAGAAGGATGATTCAGAAGATGGAGAATAGCTGTGAATGCTGACAAAAGCACTGCCATAGCTTTTCACAAGACAGAAGGCATCCCACTACGGAGAAGTCAAACTTTTTAACACAGCTATCCCATGGAAATCCAGCACTAAATATCTAGGTATTCAACTAGATAACCGTCTCAACTTTAACTCTCACATTGATTATGCCTGCAGCAAGTCAAACTCCGCAATTATGTAGCTTTACTTTCTTCTCAACCGAAGAAGCCGTGTCAGCACTGAAAACAAACTACGGATCTACAAAGCAATCAGACCCACATTGACTTATGGATCACCGGCTTGGGGTCACACCTCCTCTAGCAACATCAAAAAGCTACAGGTCATCCATAACAAATGTCTCCGTATGATATTCAATGCTGCGTGGTTCGTCAGGAATACACTCCTCCACCGAGACGCTAACATCATTAAAATCAAGGTCTACACCAATTGCAACGATTTCTTCAACCGGATATTCCCACGTTTCTCCGTGATACTGCCGTTACATATTTCACCAAAGCATATACTCATCCCAATCAACTCATCCGAGAGTCTTCTAACTACGATGAAAACGATAGGTGGAAACCCAAACGCCCGAAAGCGGTCCTGCTCATCAGTACAGATGTTCTCACACTGCCCTAAAATGGGTGAGCCAGGTGCTCGATAAACTCTCATTAATTTAAGCCATTTTCCATTGAGATGAAGGGATTGTAGTCCATGGGATTGAGGTCCGTCCAGCCACAAAAGTTATTAGTTATTAGTAGCATTAAACATTAATAATTTAGTAATCTAAATTCTTCAAGACTTTCTTTTTTTTCCCTTCAATCTCCATCAGTTGCTGCCTTATTTCATCGTCAAAGCATTCTCAAGATTTCCAGGGGTTGCCGGTTTCTGTTTTGCTGGTCTGTTCAGTGGAGCTCTCACTACATTTTCAAGTTGTCTGAACTCAATTAGTGCCACTACGGTGGAGGATTTTTTAAAACCTTATTCAAGAGTTATCAGGTGGTCAGAAACGAAGACAGTGATTTTAGCCAAATGTCTAGGTAAGATATTAATGGTATTAGAATCCGTACCTTTGTACACACAACTGTAAGAAAAATTTTGACATAATTAAAACACTTTTCTTTAGTAGTCAAGTATTTGCCTATTTGCAGTGCTATTCTATGGAGGTTTGTCCACTATTCTTGCATACTACATTGGCAGCTTTGGGGGTGTTCTGCAAACTGTTATCTCTATAAAAAGTATCGCTGAGGGTCCAATTAACGGAATTTTTCTACTAGGAACGTTCACTATAAGGGCAAACCAAAAGGTAGACACTTCGTTTAGTTTTTTTTTTTTTTCAGGTAGTTTAAGAATATTTATCCTTTTTTATTATTATTTATCCTTCATCCTTAAAAATATAAAATTTGGTGAAAATCTTCTTATAACATTATTTGATGTAACAGGGAGCATTGATTGGAGCTGTAGGTGCGATCCTATTGACCGGCTGGATACAAGGAGGATCTATGGTATTTCAAGCTATTGAGAAACCCCTGCCTCTCTCCATTAGCGGATGTAGCCCTAATGGGACGGATATAGGGATAACAAATGCTCCCATGACCACTTTCAAAACAACTTACAACGTTACTAGAGATGTGTATGATCTTTCAGATTCTACTGAGGACAAAAGGTAAGAAGGTAAGTTTTATTTTTGAATTATTACTAAATAAAAATAAAAATTGGAAAATAAAACTGAAGCACATATTTTAATCTGAGCAGTCCAACTTCAACTGATATTTAAATATGTGAGATAAACTTCCTAACATGCAGAAGATTATGTAAAAAGTGAGGTGTTCGAATAACATAAACATTAGACCACATCTTACATTAACATCTTACTGGCGGACCAATTACAGGTACCCTCGATTAACGCGGTTAATTAATCCCTCGATGTTACCGCGTATATCAAAATCGTGTTAATCAAATCTAAAAATCAATGGTAAAAATTACAATTCGTCCATGATCAATTATATTAATGATTAGTTTTATATGGTACTCTTTTAGGAATGCAAAGGAAATGTTTAATAAATACCTGCGTTAGTTACTGCAATTTTGTATCAAAAAAAGTTATGAAGAGTCGTTTGAACAGTTTCAGTTTTTTTCTTATCATCACAAATTCTTCGATAATAAGCAAAAATGACTCTCTAGACTTCGGCAAACAAACATTATTCGAATAACATCTGGATCCATATCCATTATTTGCTGTTTAAGCTATCCTAAACTGCAAAATAGTCCATCCATCTTTGATTGTTATCTCCTTTGGAACTATCTTCACATTACATTTGTTCGGTGTCTTCATATGCGCGTTGTTTTCAATTTCAAGAAGATCGTTGTCACTGAAATCTTTTGAATTGGAATCCAATAATTCTTTAACATCTGCATTAACATCATCAAAATCAAGGTCTACACCAATTGCAACGATTTCTTCAACCACGTTGTTCACAGGATTTGGAGAACCACCTAAGTCATTAGCGCATTCTTCCAAAAGATTTTTCCAAACAGTTCTCATGCATCTAGAAGACACTTGCTCCCACAAGTCATGAATGTTTTCAATTGCGTGTTTAATGTTCATTTTTTCCCAAAATTCTTGGAGCATAAACACATTTTCTCCCGCTGTTGTTTCTACTGCCTTTGAGAATGTCTTTTTAAGAAAATAGGCTTTGAAAGTTGCAATGACGACCATGTCCATGGGTTGTAGTATTTGGTTAAAAAAAATAATTTTTTCACATCACACAGATCATTCAGAGAATTTGGATGACCAGGTACGTTATCTAAACGCAAAGTTCTGCTGTATTTTTTAAATACACCAGAACAATTGGAGCTTGTAATATACCCACCCTTAATGCTTAATGGGAGGAATGACGTCATCTGCTTACGACTTTCTTTCTCTCAGCCAGGAAACACTCCTCGAGGCTTGTATGTTTTTGCGTGGTAAATTTAAAGGCGCGTTAATCAAAACTCTTGCCGCGCATATCAAGGGATTGTCGCAATTAATTTCGCTGCGTTAATCAAATTCCGCGTTAAGCAAGGGATACCTGTACTATTAATCACCAGACAGCGGACTGGCTAGCCTAAATAGTGCTGCCCCACAACTGATCAGATATAAAACGAGAGTAGTGATGACTGCAGAAAGAATCACACGTTGATATCACTAATAAATTTTCTGTAACGTAGTCAATTATATCATATTCAATTTTTATTAGTTTATAAAAAACAAATAACTGACTTAGGCCTAATAAACCTAATTTTTGTAATAAAAGATGAATCTTGTCTCGATTATTATCTGTCTCGCGACGCTTGTGCCAGTATGTCTAATTTTCAGGGGCAAAAAACCAAATTCTGGAGTAAAAATCCTTCCTTCATCATCGCCACATCACCTTCTAACTTCAGTTGAAAAATCCTTATAAATGTTCTTGATAAGAACATTTCGCGCAGAAAACACAAAACTAAATATTAAAAAAATATAGTATTATTGCAATTTGAGATCTGAATGTAACCATGAAAAAATAGATAATAAATTCGACCGCCTACATATTTTATATGCTTAACGAAAGAATTAACCCTAAGTTTCTTGTTACATCAATCCATCTAGTCTGTAATCAATCAAATTTCCTTCCACGTCAAACTTTCCAGACCTACTTCACAAGACTACATAAATTAGCTAGTCTACAGGTACCTTTCATCATATAAAACTGTTATAAGAAGTGAACTCTGTCAACAGAGTTTACATTGTATAGTATTCACTAGGAGTGAACATTATATTAAAATTAATATAATTATAATGTAATATAATTATGTTTATGTAATGAATGTAATGTAATATATTATAATTAAATATCATATTAAAATTAAAAACATTATCACAATCCCAGTGGTAACTTGGAAAGAGTTTGTTTTACTTATGGTATCGTCTGCTTTGAAATAGTAGTGTTTTATAATATCGAAATGTGGTTTGACCAATCCATGTTAATGAGAAATGCACTCGTGAATATCATAAAAGTATATTACATGGGTATATTTGTTATGGTAAAAATAAAAGAAAAATATATAATAATCAGTATTGCGCGTTTTACAATGCTTGTTTAAATATTAGCACGTTAGTATATTACATACTAACGTGTGCAGGGATACCATTCACAACAACTCAGCCTAGAGCCGTGTTTTGACATAATTGCTGAAAAAACAAAACCGTAGACAGTTTTTTTTTTTTTTTTCAATTTATAACAAGAAAAAAATAATTTAGTGGTTTCTGTGACTTAGTTACTGTGATGGACTTGTTAATGAAAAGAATATTTCATAATTTACTTATTCATTTGGCTCAGATGTTAAAAGTTCAGCGATTTCTTGCATTGAGTTCTCAGTGAAAAATTTTGAATGAAGTTTAAAGCTGCGATTATAGATGAAACCCCTCCCCTCAGGTTTTAATTACAATCATTATGTTTTTATACTTGTTTCAATTAGCTATAATTAACAAATTTATTAGACACGAGCATATCGTCTGGATTTTCTATTTTTGGCAACTACAGAATGATATATATGATATGTATAGATATATATCTATACATATCATATATATAGATATATATCATGCTTGAAATTAATGCCGAGCAATATTTTTTTTTTAAATCCAAGTCTCATGTACAAAATATTGCTCAAAGGACCGAAAATAAGCAGAGCGGTGATTGTCGATGTGAGTGCGAAATAACAAAAGCAGAGAAACGCCCCCCCCCCCCGTATTGGTAACCTCAGTCCTTATTTTACTTTATGTTCGATGCTACAAAAGCAAGGGGTGTCAATCTCAGATCGATGAGAGAGGGAGCACTCGCTGTTTTGCAGATACCCACTCCTATATCCCTATTTTGTTTTATTTTCACTACACTTTTACGATTTAAGCCTGAGAAAACTGCAAAAACAGTAGAAGGAATAGCGCAGAGAATTTCTCTACTAATTAATTTTAATCTTGCACTCTATTTTAAGAATTACGTCACATTTATAAATTATATAACACTTTAATCACAGAAATAAGAAAGTGTTTTTCATGCTTTTAGAACCCTTCCTCCTGTTGCAAATTGTCCATCCCCATACCGAGAAAGAATTACACAATTTATGGATATATTCATATAAAATTATCTTTTGTGGCCTTTCTATACCTTATTGTTATTATTTATACGCAACACTAATATCTTAAATTCGCACCTGTATTATTCCCTCAATCAAAAACAACAAAACATAATTATTTGTTTTGTGAAGCTCAATTTAATTATATCTTGTCTAGAAACGCCAACTTATTTTGATAATAAGAGAATATATACTTAGAAAATAATATTTCCCATAGCGGGTAGAAAGTACTCTATTCCTCAGTGTCAAGGAAAATAATAACATACATGCCCTAACAAGCTACCAATATATATCAATGCATATTCTATTATAAGCTTACCTTGAGATTTAAATAAGCATTTAGAGTGTTCTAAGTACAGCGAAGATGATCAAAACTATTGAATATCCGCTCATAAATAGCTAGGGAATTTATCGCACTGTCATAAAATTCACATAGTAATTATAAATCTGAAAAACAAAGAGCAGACGAAACATGTCACAGCCAGCCATAGTATAATTGCACGTACTGAGCTATTGAAATAACTGCTGCTTTGAAATAGACTTTCGTTGAATTCTTAAATAAGAATTTTTTCCATTATATTTTTAAAAATGAAAGTTTTTATAGAGTAATATTTAATGTATTAATTTAAAACTAAGCTTAGCGAATTATCTTTTTAATAACATTCGACTAAAGAACCGATAGGTGACTCTGTATACAAGTAACAACTTTTTTTTTCTCGTGAAGCGCTTGATTGTATATTCCGTTTCTAAAACAATATCAAAATATTTGATAAATATAAATTGGATTAATGGCTGTCACTCTTCCATTATTCGTGAAATATATATCACGAGGTAAAATATATTCTATTAATGGAAACTGAATGGAAAAAAACTTCATTTTAATCACGTTAACGAATACAAACATTGCATTTCAAAATGGCATCATTAATATTGTTACTGTCAACAATTTAAGAAATCTGATGGGGAAAGAAGAGAGAGAAATAAAAAAAAGTAAAAATTGTTGTAAATCAAGATTTACAATATACCTTACTAAAATTAACCCAGCATTTACAAACAATGACAATTAATTCTAAATCATTGAAAATAATGATTTAGAACTAATTTGAATTTTTATATGGGCTCTTTAACTTGAAGGTGAGTTAGTCGATCTTACACGGAGGTAGCAGGGTTTTTTCTTCCGAAAATTAGGGGTTTCATCCAGCATACAGGCAAATCGGCCATGAAGATACAAGCAATACACAGAAGATACCGTTAGTGGTTGTCGTAGGCGGTAGATGGGTTTGTATGTTGATGGTAGTAGTAGCAGCTGGAAGATTAAATAGGGAAGATGGTGAGTTGAGTAGAGTACCCTCCCGCGATGAGTCCTTGGACTGCTTGAAGGTATCCTCTAATAATAAGTATTAATAAATATAATAAAATAAAATCCGCTAGCGTCTTTTTTTCCTCAAAGGGAGTAAGCGAGACCGTTTAGCTGTAACTTTTCGAAGACCGAAGTGAAAGCCAAACTCTATCCTCAACCAAACACTGACAATTGGCCCAAAGCTATCAACGATTTCACAAAACATCCGAAGAGCAGAGTATGACACACATTTATTTCAGACAACAACAGATATATATTTATTTTGATTTTTATAGTGCCTGTGTAACTCCCAGGAAGCGGTGTCTGACTACTCCAAGAAAGACCGTTATATGTTCGATTCTAGTCGCCAACTAGAGGAATCTTTTCTAAACCTTGCTTCGAAGGGCTCCCGAAACGGTCTTTCTTGGAGTAGCCAGACACCACTTCCTGGGGGGATACACAGGCACTATAAAAAAATCAAAATAAATCCCATAATGCCTTTTATTTCCAACAGAAGTAGGCGGAGCTATTATAAAAAATAATAATAAATAATAAAGCAGGTTAGTTAAGATAATAGCGAAATCTGCGTGAAATGCTTCTCCTGTTATATCGATGCTATTAAGTCTGCTCGAGTTTGACCTCTCTGTGAACATGCATACTTGTTTGCTGAGATATATTAGAACCTTGCTTTCGTTTGAGTTCAACGAAGGAGCCTTTTCTTTTCCCAAGAACCAGATTTATCGTATAATAATAATATGGACTAGATTTCTAAAAGAAAGACCGTTGTGCGTCAATTCCATTGCCGAATTCTATCATTCTAGACCTTTTTCAGCCGATTTCTGAGTTAATTAATCTTTGATACAGGCAATGAGGTTTTGTTCTTCAGACAATAATGTATATCTGTTAATGTTAAAGACCATGAGAGACAGTAACAGTCGTCTTCCGTATTTCTACCCCGCTCCACCCCCCCCCCCGGTGCCTATGAACTTATCGATAACCTTGGGCTTGTGTAGGAGTCATGTGTAAAGATAGAAAAAAGTTGTCCTTTGATTTTCAGAAAAAACAGGAGTTAAGAATAACTTTTCTGGGTGGGTGGAGACCTTAATTTAAAATGGCAATTAATCGTTCTTCTAATAATATATAATCCATTTACCTGCATGTACGTTCCACCCAGTTTTACTTTATTGGAAGGGTGGGTTAATGCAGAACCGGGGTTTTCAGAACAGAAAAGAAATTCTTCTACTTCTGTATTGACTAACGTGCCACATAAAAATCTGAGTATATTGGACATCTTCTGTGCTCATTAATTTAATGATCTTGTTGATAACAAGTAATAAACACAAACGTTAAAAGAAATTTTGAACATTGCAAAAAAGTAATCCTTATTGAATTGTTATTATTTCTTAATTCAATAACTATTGTAGGACTATCAAGCGCACTAAGTCAGAATGAATGAACGGCAGGCTTTCTTTTTCTTTAGGTATATTTTTCCTGTGTACAAGATGTCCTATATGTGGTACCCTGTAATATCCCTTGCTGCAACTTTCGTGTTTGGTTATATTGTCAGTTTGTGCACAGGTAAGCAGAAATTCTGCGGAAATTTTATAGATATAGCTAAAACATAAGTGACAAACTATATTTCTAATATAAAAATGAGATTAGTAAAAGTACCAACTGAACTAATTGAATATAACATATCAGAAATACTCGTAGGATTAGTCCAATTACTGAAACCTAACTCAATGTTATTCATATTTTTTTACTGTTATTACATTTGCAGGTTCTAACGCATCAGTCAAGCGTGAGTTGTTGAGCCCTATTGTGTGGAAGTCATATGGTTTAAAGGACACAAATGAAGTCAACCAATCAGAAGTAATTTCATTACTAATATTGATTAAAGATGAATAATATTCATTTTTTATTTTTGAATTTTCGATAAAAAAAGTGTTTCCTTTACTGTTCAGCAAATATTACAGCATTTGATTTCATTTATAAATTGTTTTATAATTTTTCCTATTGTTTTACAGATGAAATCAATAAATATCGGAACCACGAATGAACACAATAAAGAAAAACTGGAATCAAATCAACAAATCGGATTTCTTTCCGAACGCCTATAGATGTAAACTTGCAATTCCAATTGGTGGATGTAATCTGTAAATAAATAAAACTATGCATCGATTAATTAATAACATTAAATTTGTATCTATTTTGTAGCTCAATTTGAGCATGTCTGTATTTAAGTTTCATACAAATAAATGGTGATTTCTATTATTTTTTTAATATAACTTCGAGATAACGAAAACTCTGCAGTTGTGTTGAATATATTCGTAACCATATGATAAATTTAGTTTAATCCTTTATCCCAATGAGAGCAAACAGAGTTTGCGCCTGAAAATATCTTCAGGAGTGAATATAGTGTTGTACTATCCTACCTGGGTAAGCAGTACAACACCTTCCAGGCTTCCACTGATGAAACCTCAATAAATTTCAAAGAGGTTTGGGTAATCAACCAAACCATTGCTGGTGTTGTACTACTTACCCAGGTAAGATAGTACAACACTATATTCAGTCCTGAAGATATTTTCAGGCGCAAACTCTGCTCTCACTGGGATAAAGGATTAAACTAAATTTATCATAGTCTAACCTAGTGAAAAATAAACTCTCAACATATTCGTAAGCATTTTATGTACAGAAAGTTTCAAAAAGTTTTTGGGGCGGGGGGTGGGGCAATCCCAACATTAGCAATCCTATACATTAATACATTAATAATTTGGTGATGCATAATGATACTATTGTATTCATCAAGTATATGATATGACTTCTGCATTGATTCAACCTTAGTATCTTTTCTGGGTCTGGCTTCCACTGATGAGCCCTCAATAAATTTTAAAAAGGTTTGGGTAATCAACCAAAATAATAAGATCACTAGGTAAACAAATGTTTATTTCATTCTTCGGATTTTTTTTTCTGAATACTGTGTGTGTGTGTGTGTGTGTGTGTGTGTGTGTGTGTGTGTGTGTGTGTGTGTGTGTGTGTGTGTGTGTGTGTGTGTGTGTGTGTGTGTGTGTGTGTGTGTGTGTGTGTGTGTGTGTGTGTGTGTGTGTGTGTGTGTGTGTGTGTGTGTGTGTGTGTGTGTGTGTGTGTGTGTGTGTGTGTGTGTGTGTGTGTGTGTGTGTGTGTGTGTGTGTGTGTGTGTGTGTGTGTGTGTGTGTGTGTGTGTGTGTGTGTGTGTGTGTGTGTGTGTGTGTGTAATACAGCCATACGGCTGTAATAAATTTTGGTATTCAGAATCTTTGATATTGATATTTCCAATTTCATTAAATAACATGTATATATATATATAATTTTTATGTAAACATCGGCAGTAAAATATTAACAAATAATAACAATAATATACTAATTAAGATTAAGAACACAAGGCAGCAGCAGGTGTCTGTGCTATTCTCAGTAGCCTTTGGTCAGCAATACGATAAATGAAGTTGCCTACTGGTGATGGCAAAAAGAGTTTTGTCTAAAGACTCAAATAAATAAAAATCCTTTAATATTCCTAGCTTTGATATATTATATTATAGAGTCTCAGATCTGTATGCTGGTCATCTTATTGAATCTTTTCTATGGATTCTCATATTTTTAATTCTTAGACTATATACAGGGAGTTTGATGCACCACTCATCAAGCGGTATGTCAAAGCAAAGCAGCTAATCGGTGTTGAGTTTACTGTTCATTTTTTATCACCTTACTGTTTATTTTAAGTCGTGCAATCTATGTAGTAAAGTTTTACTTCATGAATAAGAGCATCGTATAAAAATTTACTATTATTTATCGTCTTGAAATGGCGCCCCGCCTGATCAGGCTCCTTTGTGCAGGGACACAACCTGCACACCCGCACGAGGTGGCCCTGGCTTCATATTAGTACAGATTGAAGACAGACTGCTAAGAGGGTTTATAGAATGGATGTAGAGGAAGCTTTTCAAAATGTGACAGTAGGAAAGGACAGGTGGTCATTATTGGAATTTTAAAAGTTAAGGGATGTAAGGTTTACATTTTTTGCTACAAGGGGGGGGGGGAGTGAAGAAGTGGAATGGATTGCCAGAGATGGTTGTCAGTAGTCGCTCTGTAAATCACTTTAAGGAGAGGTATTGTGGGAATAATAGTAGTTTGGGCCTCTCGCTGACTTTTGGCACATTGCGAGAGATATACAAGAGTATGATAGGTTTATTACGACTAATGAATAGTGTGGTCCTCTAGCGATGAGTCTTGGACTACATGGAGTTCAATAATAATGGGACATTTTAATACTATTTAGGATTATCATTTATAATAATAAAAAAAACTATTTAAAAAATGAACATTTTTTTCAGTTTATCGAAACTCACTGACTCATTCATAAGGGTCCAACGAGAAAGTGAGAAACTCTATACAGGAAGGGAGTACATCAGTGCTTGAGAATACCTATTATGATTGGCGGTAATAGTGTTGAATTCTCATCATGCTGATGGTTGGTTATCGAGCATGCTTGCTAATGGCAGAGGCATTTGAAATAAGCGAAGGAATTCTTAGCATTAGTATATGCAAATGAACCAAAAGTATATGGCATTAGTGAGACTTGACTGGTAGAAGAGGATATCCTTAAAGGAATAGAACGTGAAGAGTATAGTGTATTTAGGGAAGACAGACAGAATAAGAAGGGAGGGAGAGGACTGTTGAATATATAGATGAATTACTGCCAACTAGAGTAATAAATGTAATAGTGTGGGTACAGACATGATGCATAGTTGGGTGCTTCTATACATATTGTAGATGAGGGTTAACTAAAGAGGACTTGTAAGTGTACAGGAAAATTAACCTTGTGAATACAGAAAGAACTATTATTATGGGTGATTTGAACAGAGATATAGACTGAAAGAAGTAGAAAGCGTGCAAGAGAATTCATAGAATTACTGAGGCGCAATTTCCTTAAGCCGTACGTTATGAAAGGGACTTGTGCTAGAATATTTGATCTGGTAATAGCTTTTGAGAATGTGACGATAAAATAGGTAATTATTATTATTACATGACATCTCCAGGGAGTCCAAAGACTTATCGAGGGATGGCATGTTCTTTACAACTCCCTGTCTCCACCACTCAATTCATCAACTACAACGAATCATCATCTACACGAATGCCATCTACGGCTTACCACCACTAGTATTTTCACAGAAAATCAAACATCCATGCCCACAGCGGGATTCGAACCCGCAGACTTTTGGGGTGGAGAGGATATGCTAACTACTCGGCCAACTAGACTGACAATTATTTTGCCTCCATTTGGTGAAAGTAATCGTGGAGTTTTGTTTTGGGAAATGAGAATGCGAGTCAAAAATGCATTCTTGCTTTCACTAAGAAGGAATATATGTATGCAGAACCATGAAGCAAGTGATGAGGATGATGATAAACTGTGAAGCAGATTACAGCTGTGCCATGGTATGAGAATCTACATGGCAGAGAATTTAGTAGTGCATGGGAAGTGATCAACTGGTCTTTTAAGAAAGCTTATACTTCTTATACTTATACTTATCAGGAATGCATTTCCTGACAGAGGAGAATTAATCGCAAGGATTTGAAATCGATCAATAGAGCTTTAATGCATTAGCTGGTTAGAAGTTGGTCTACATATTATGTATAGCTGTTGATTGATCGGTACTGAGAAGATTCCAGGCGAATGACAAAGGTGAAATTAGACTATGGAAAGAAGTTAGCTAAACGGGCGAAAGGAAATCTGTGGAGAATGATCATGTAGGGTAACTTCAGTAAATACAGATAACAGGAAATTGTCAAAGGCGCTGGAAACGATTGAGTTATTAAGCAATCAATTTGGTAAGGCATACATTCCTGATAGATCCAGTACTCCTCGAAAAGCTGAGACAAAGGTGGGAAAGCTGGTGTTAGAAAAGTGTTGAGAGCTTGATGCAAATACAACAATCGGTCAGGACAAGATATCAGCACGACTGCTATAGAATTAGCTATACCCCTAACCTGGGTGTTCTTAAGTTCCAGTACGAACATGCTTACTGAAGGAGGGCAAGATATTGCACTATATAAGGATGTAGTTACAATTAATGCAGCCATTTAAAAACCACTCTGTGTCTCTGGAGTAGTTAAGGTGTTAGAGAGGCTGGCGAGAAATTGCATCCAGAGGTGAGTAGATAATACTTGGATCACAGATAATGGGAATGGATACGCAAGAACTGTTTTAGATTTTGTCAATGCGCATGACAGAATTCCACAGGAATGGGTAGGTATGCAAATTTTGTAGCACAGACTGAAGTGTCGTAGCCGACAAATATCAAAGAGTGAAGGAGTTGAATCTAAGAGAATGAGGATGACTAATGGGGTATTACAATGTTCTGTCCTTGGACCTCCTGTTTAACTTATGCATTAAGGGCATTGAGATGGTTTGGAGGGTAAACCCTCTATCATATGCAGATGATGCTAAGTTGCGTCGGCTGATAAGGGCCATTTCTTATACAGAATCTTGCAGGCTGATTTGAACAGACTAATTCTATGAACAAACATTAATCGTGTCAACTTAATTTTGGGGGGGGGGGCTGAAGAAACTGCACTCTGAGTATTATATTAATGAGAAGTTACTGCAAGTGGCTAATGAAAGAAGTGACAGGGCTAATGATGAACAGCGAGTTAAAGATCAGAGGTCACATTACAATTTAATTTTGTATTTAAGACATTATATCGAATTGCTGCAAGGTTGAAAGGAAGAAACACTTGCAGAAATAAGAAAGTCATTCTCTCACTTGAGAAGGTCTTAATAAGACCTCATCTGCACTAATGCTCAAATATGGTCACCCAGGTTCCAGGCAAGTTGATGAAAGAGTGGAAATAGTTCAATGCCGGCTATCCAAAATCACACTGGCTTGCGGAATGGTACTGTTGTGTCGTCCTGTCTTGTTGACTGATCCAATTATGATGGTTAGTTGAACTTATCCTTACTTCTTTAAATTCCGTTTTTTATTTGTCAGATGTTGATTGATACTGATATGAATATAAAGAAATTTATATTATCCTGTGCCACCTTATATTCAGATTAGTCTATATATTGTAGAGGAATCATCAACTAACGTTTGCAATCTCACATTTCTACGGGCCGAGGTTAATATTATCATTTAAGACTTCCGCAAGGTCCGATAAATTTTTATGAGCGGTGCAATGAAAGGAAATCAGGCAAACATCAAATTGAATTCAATAAAACAAAACATTTAATGCAGGGTTATATAACATGTACATCTAAGTATAATTTTCTAAACAAGATAATGCAACTGAACAAATCCAAAATATCTCTGAGATACAGGTAGCTATTCAGTTAGGTTTACAGATTAAAGCCAAAAATCTTAGATCTTATTATTCATGACATAAGTATTTCTATCACAACCCGTCTCTATTCTATGAGACAATTCATATCATCTACACATTAATTTAGTTCTAGTGCTTAGAATAGATACAATGCATTAGGTATCAAACATTGAACTCTCAGTTCTCTATATTCTGCCAATTAATAGAAAATAGTTCTCACAGTTCAAAATTCCAGAATACATAATAAATATTTTTATAGTTGCGGTTCTCTAATTCACTTCTAGTCTATAAACACTTAATTGAATCACAAGGCAGTTATTAATTCAATGGGGAGGACACTCTAGTACTTCATTATTTCGACTATTTATAGTTAAAGGCCACAGCTAGAGTTAAGATATATTAGGCGGAATTAACTTTCATTTGCTTCACACTGGATGTAAAAAGGATAAGTCTTACCGGGTTACAATTTCTGCACATTGAATTCACTTAGGCACATTTTCAAAATTCCTGTTAACTAATTACCGTGAGGAAACACAATTCAAAGAAATCTTCACTATGTTAACTGAAATATTAAACACAGAGCTACATAAGTCTTGACACATTAGATTTGCGTCATGTGCTAATTCCTTATCTTCCACTATGTATTGACTTCAGCTCTGCAGCTTTCTTCCTCTAATCATTAGGAATCTATATCAGAATTCCATAGAGGTAGTTTTTAATGCCTATTTATTCCCGGTCCTCTCCTTGTCGATTTTTCGCATATCTCACCTCGCCTTTTGTTACACACAACCGGTCTCTTCACTGTCCCTAAGCTTTCCCTTCTTGTTTACTTTCGTTTTTCAATTAACTGCGTTTATTCTTCCCGCCAAAATCCGGTTCTAGCCAGTTCAGCTTATATCTACAGGCTTCTCTCCATATCATAGCCTTTCACGTTCTAAGCACGCGTTAACTAAAAACAACTCCGTTTCTCCTTTACTAGCCAATCAAATTCAATCAGAAGAATTACACAAAATCATATTAGCAAAATTCCACATATTTACATTCTCTTTTAGAAATAACAAATAAAGAAATAATCCGTAGTTGACATAAAAACATTTAAATATGATAAATACAAATTCTTATAATATATTTGTCATATATTAAAAATAAATTGAATGACTTTTGATACAAAGTCCTTTCATTGTTAATACATATTCTAGATTAAATAATTAAACAATAATAAACAAACTCAAAGTAATTATATGAATAATAATTCATAAGCAAGAGAATAACATCAAATAATATTTACAAGTGTTGGTTAAGTTATGGCAATTATGTTAAATGTGAATGAAGTATTATAATTCTCAAATATCTTCATTCACAATTTAACAGTACATATAAAAACAGACTAAAGACTGTGGCCCTCAAAGTTTGATAAATAGGAAGAGGAAATATGATGAAAACATAAAGCTAGTAAGTTTTCATAGTATAGTACAGTATATAGATCCAGGAGAAATGGTGCAGCTCATGACAAGTAGGGAGCAGTGGTGGCTCGTACATAAGCACTGCCACTGCGACACTGCAGCACCCCAAGGAAAAAATGAAAAAAATAAATTTTGTTTGTGTTTATAAATAATAACAATGCTTTACAACATTATATAAATGCAATACAACATGTTAAAGGTTACAGCTTATCTTTTGATATTGATTGAATAGTTAATAATTGGAATTGTTCGATTAACGCATTAAATTACAAAACAAATGCACTGCGATCTAACGCAGTGTCGGAATTATCACATTCGGCCAATTGCAGCTAGACTCCAATATTCGTTTGCGCGCTTCTCATTGCACGTTACAAGTGATTCCGACACTGCTCGTTTGGGCACTGTCGCTTACAGATAAATTGTATGCTTGCGCACGTTATTTCTGTGAGATACGAATCTTTTATTAGTGGTGTGTTCGTCGTGAGGGTGAAATATTTTTAATAAAGCAATTTTTTAATATGTAAATTTATTCATTAATAAATTAGTTACTGATTAGAAAAAAAAATTATTTATTTTATTATTTTGTATATGCAGCACACCCTCCCTCAGGTAATCCCTAGAAGCTGAATAACATTATGGTCAGAAAGAATGCAAAGTTGGGGTTCTTTTTATGGCGTTAATGAATGAGTGGAATAAGCTGGTGCCTGCGTTTAGGGAGAGATATAAGTACAAAGGAATTACACCCACCCTTACTTGATGGGCCTCGACTCCATTCTATCTATCTATTCCCTTCTGCCATACGGCCGGAGGGGGGGGGGTAGCTATATGCTACCTTACTAGGGAGATGATTATGAGCAAGGTGGTTTCCCGTTGCCTTCCTTGCCGTAAGTATTTATGACTGTAACCTGTGTGTTCACGGGGTCGGTTTGCCTGCTTGCGGGATGAAAAACCCCAGATAAACTGGCGGAAAAAACCGTACTGTCCACGCCCAAGACCGGCTAACTTGGCTATGGCTGAGGAAGATCCTTAAGCTCCTCACGTCGTAAACGGGAATCGAACCTAGGACACTCCTTCCCCAGGCATATGGTTGCGAAGCAGAAAGCCACTAGGCTAACCGCGCGGACTCGACTCCATTCAGGTATCTATATATATAACATAATTCCTTGAATATGTATTTTATCTTGTAAATGCGTACTAGGTTAGCACTTTCAATATCTTAGGAGAAATGACTAAAGCTATATTAACTGCATTGTTAGAAATGAAATGTAAATTATATGTCGAAGAAAATAAGCTAATTGCGCACGCATACTAATACCAGACTTGAGGTTAATTCTGATGGCATTATATAGCAATTTTGAGAGTAGATTAGTATTCGTTCCTAAAATAGTACTTGCGATAATTAGTTTAGAACTTTCCCTTCCATTACATTGTCATCTGAACTAGATCAATACGACACTGGGACACGCCCATAATTAAAATTCTAGGTCCTGGGTGGCTCCATCTATCGATTAACCACTAAATTTGCCCTTATGATCTTGTTAACTGCCGTCTCGTGTTTTGATTACATAATACACATGAAATGCATTGAAATATGTATGCCCTTAAACTTATGCTTTCACTATCAGTCCTAGTTATTTATATAACATAATACAGCTGGTTTCCAAATAATTCTGCCATTTTGGACTAAAGTTCTTTACTTCTGTCCATCTGACATTCCTTTTTTCGTATTTGAATCCAATTATTTATTGGCTATATCTGGATTTTATAATTTCCTAATTTTGTTTTATATGGTTATGCCTGCAATTACACTTCATATTTTAATCGTAATGGTTTTATTCGTTTGTCTAATATTGCATATGTTAGTATAGTAAATAACAAAAATAAGTATACAAAGGAATAGATTTTTTTTGTTTCTTATGTTCTCATTCTTGCAGAAAAATCTGTTGAGATATTTACATGTAGATCTACCACCTATAGTGTTTATTCTTTATTTTGTATGTGTGTCAATTTATTTAGTTCTATTCCTAAATATTTCCTTCAATTACTTTGAAGGAAATATTTAGGAATTTTCATTTTATGGGTTTTCCAGGATCTGTTCTGATGATAACCTCATATTTTATTCTTTTCTAGTGTATGATTGAACGTATTTAGTAATCTTTGTAAAAGATGTTCTGCTAGTAAAATTATATCTGTGTATCCCATCATTTTTAATTTGTATATTCCACAATTTTCCTTATATAATCCTTTGGTTATTCTAGTTTGTTCAGTCTGTTCTTATTTGGTATTTATTGTAGAACTTCTATGTATATCTTAATTAGTTAGCAAAGTGTTGATATTTTTTCTTACTTTTAAAATGGCTGTCTGAGTTGTATCTACTAAATGTAGAGTCAATAAAAACACATGTAAAGATATGTTGCTGTATTATGTTCTCTGTTATTGCATCTATTATTAATCTATTTTTATTTCTAAATCGTTGTTGCTTATCACATAATTCAATCTATTATTTATTAGCTTTCCAATTATTTTGTGCATAATTTCAATTGTGCAAAGCAGATTTCTTCCTCTGGCTCTATCCCTCTTTTTTTTTTTTTTTTTGAAAAATTGGTAGTGTTAGGCTCTTTTGCCTGTCATTGGTATTTTCATTAAATACTGTATTTAGCATACTACACAACTGATTTGTTAATTGGTTCCCTTCCATCCTTAATAGTTCATTCCGTATCTTATCGATTCCAGCTAATTTTCTATTTTTTACTTCTTTAACGTTTTTTTCTCTTATTGTCCAAGTCCTCTTCATATTATACCTTATTTCTGGTTGTAAACATTACTTTTCTGGGCATAGATTTTGAATATAATCTTTCAATTTATCCAATATCTGCTAGTTTCATACTTTCATTTACTTCTTTCAGTGTGTATTATTCTCCAGATTACCTACACCATATTATTTTGTAATAATAGTAGTTATTGCAGTATTCCTTATTTCATATAGTTTTATGTTCTTCATACACTGATGTGTCTGATTAATCTTATAGATGTCTAAAATGCAGTTTTCTCATGCTGTGTTTTTACCTCTACTTTATAGTATGGTGTCCATTGTTGAATAGTTCTCGTAATAACTTCTTTCTCCTTACTTCTTTATGTACTATAGCTTTAAAAGCTGGCCATTTTTCATATTGTATTTATTATTGTCTGTGTCGAATTTATCTCAAGCTTTTCTGGTAGAAGTATCTTATACTTTTCTAGTAATTCTATATTATTCTTTTTTTACTGATATTTTTATACTTTGTTTTTTTGTTCTTTCCAAGTACTAAATTAAGTTAGTATTTTAAGTTAAAGATGCCAAGAAATTATATTCTTCGTTTCATCCTTTATACAAGTGATATAAGTAAACAAACATCCTTTATATAAATAAAGTTCGCGTGAAGCAACTTCGACTGGGCTACTTGTATACATCTTAGTAATTCTATATTGTTCCCCCCCCCTTCTGCATATTGTGTTTATTCATACTTATTCTTAATGCATCCATAATGAAAGGCACATAACCTTACACACATGTATAATGCATAGTATTATACATTATTATTCCAACTCTTAGTCTCTTTATTTGTATACTAATTATATATAACTACGAGGCCAATTAGGCACGCTCCCATCATCCACGGAATCTATCACTTCAGAGTCTGCTACAGTATAAAGTGTAAGCGGATACATTCGGTTTTTAAAATAGGGTTAGTGCGTATCTTACAAATATTGAGTGTCTAACAACTGAGTATGGTATGATACTGTGACAGACCTGGTTTTCAATGAAACCGCCACTATTGTGGAGAAGGGGGGGGGGGATTCGCGGAGACGTGTCTCGGGTAGATACAACCACTCTAACCTATCGAGGGATGCTGGAAACACATTCTGTAATATGTAGTTGTCTATGTTAAGAAACCGAACTCAACGCTTGACATATTTAACAGCTTACTTGATATATTTTACTGTATATTATTTGAGGCTGGCCCGTCCCTGCGATTTGGTTTGCTGATAATGAGGAAAACTGTAAAGAAACTGTTCGGTTTTTAAAATTCATTTTTCAGGTTTGACTTTTCTTTATTTCTGTTTTTCGACAAGGAATATGGATTCTGCAGCTGTACTTTTAAAGGATTATGCTCCTAACAGAAGATTGCGTAATTTTTTCAGAAAAACAAACAAATAAAAAAAAAACAGAATAACATCCCCCCCACCCCGTATCTTTCGAATTAAATTTTCTCTAAAATTATGAAAGAGGAGGGTTAAGTTTATTTCGTAAGGTTTATGAAATGTGAAGGGCCCCGATCGAATTTCTTAGTCTGTTTGAGTTAAGGGGAGTGGGGGGGCCGCCAGTAGTGTCCTGTGTGCAAAACTTTAGTTGGCCCCTATTCCCACTCCTCCAATAAAAAAATCACTTTAAAAAACTTTTTTTTTTTTTTTAAGTAATTCCTCTTCTTTGGCGCCTTTACTATCCTGGCGCCTGTGTGCCTCGCACACATTGCACATATGGCCGCGGGGGGGGGGGGAGATTAGCTAGTTGGATGTGAGAAGCCCATGGAGAGCTACAAGAGTGAGTCTAAGATGAGCCATAAACGGTCAATGGTTAGAGTAAAAACTCCATTCGGCAAAGGAGCGTATCAGAAAGTTTTATGCCTCAGCCTACTAAGGGCTGAATATGTCAATAGGCATCTTCACTGAGTTCCACTTGCCAAACACAAAGCCGACTGCAAGCAGATACATAAGTGAAGAATATCGACATTCGACATTTAAGAACTAAAAGAGATTGCCTAGTTTCTATCGGATCCCGGATTCACGCTATAGGGGAACATTTTTGTTGGTACGTATTAGGTCTCCCGCCCGCCCTCCCCCACCCTTCGAAGATCGCTGTCCACTATGTGCATCCCGTCATGTTTACAAATTATTCATCGCTGAATGCTTATTTTCAGCTGGATGATGTACTTTGCCATAACACACACATCGTTAGGGAACAACTCCAGAACCTGGCCTTCTCAATCATCTCATCGAAACATAACCGTACAGCTGAGACAGCAGAACGAACGGCGTGGGACATGGAATCTGCCACAATCACACCGAAGCAACTGTGGGATGAGGGAGAAAGTCTGCGACTTGTAGAATGTACTTTCAGTACTTCGTGGAGTACATTACGCGGCCGTTATTTGAAGTTTTAGAGAGCTAAAGTACTATTAGTTAAGTAGATGTACTTAATATACTCGTTGGTCAGTAGTATATGACGTGATTAAATGATCTAACTGACATTGCAGAGTGAAATTTTGTTAAGCGAAACATTCTTGAAAGTTTGCCACAGGTCGGTATGAGATGCGGTGTAGCAAAATGTAGGCTTAACTCATCCGGCTGCTTTATTGAATATTGGTAATTCAAGTGATTTATCAGCTTTAATGATGAAATCGCCATTTGCTTATCTCGCGCCTTGAAATCAGTGGAATGGGCATAATTCTTTTTTTTTTTTTTAAATTGCCTTTAGAGAAAAGCTCTCAATATCAAATCTTTGGGTCAACCCACAGCTTTTATATTTAGGTTCTCAGCCTTTCACGAATGGGATTCCTATAAAAACCATTTTTTAATGAAAGGTTTTCCTGTAACTCAACCTTCCTAAAGCAAGTTGATTTCAGAATAAAACATGTCAAGACTATTAGTCTTTATTTAAATAAAATTTAAATAAAATAAAATTTAAAAAAAAATAGACCTTTGGTTAGAAATACACGGGTTCGAATCCCGTCAGGGCTTTCCAATCAAATATGAGTCATCCGGTCTCATAAGGATGGGGGTTCCCCCTCCTGGGAACTCTGCTTTTTCGTTCTTCAGAAAAAGCAATCCGGATCAGTGAACATACATCTACAGACATAAATACTATTGGACAAGGAAGGCAATGTGAAACCACTTGTTCTATAATAATTTCCTAGTAAAGTAGCATTGCTACTGCACCAACCACCAGGTTGAGGAGAAAAACAGTATTTATAAGAGAAACTAGAGTAATAAACGTTTTATAAGGAATTTTGTGAAAATTCTGCTAATACCCAATAGATCATGAATAAAATGCATAAAACGGGATAAAACTGACTTCACAACTTCTGCCAATAAATCACTCCTCTTGTTCTGGACATCACTGGATTATATCCATATCGAACAAAATTGCCAATAAAAATAGATAACAGTGCGCTCATTGGTACAGAACAGGTTCTCTTCATACACCCGTGGCTAATATAGATGTGATAAGAAGCATTACATCAAATCCATCTCAAGCTATCAAATAAAAAGTTATATAACGAGAGAAAATAGATTTTTTTTCCTCACTGCTGACTGATGTCCATCAATCCTCGGTCACAGGACATGGCTTGTGTGTGAAATTTATTTGATTTCCGTAGCCCTACCAGACAGTGAACTATAATCTGGAAAAACCGCTAACATAAGAGCCTCTTATGATTTTTTTTTTTTTTTTTTAATTTCCTTCTACTCCTTGTCCTGTCCTAATTTGAGAAGCTAATAAGACTTCAGTAATCAAAGACTACTTTCATGTTTAATACTATCGACCGCTACTGAACTTTAACAGTTGAATAACATCCGGAGAAATTTCTAGCTAAATATATTTTTGTTAGGCGATTATTAAAACTAAATCAGCAGAATGCACTTCATTAAATATAATGAAAGGCAAAATGCTTCTCTCTGAAAGGGAAATATAAATACCCAACCCATCGATGTTGAGTTGGGCCTAATAATAGAAAAGCAGTATATGTAATCTTACGATTGCGTATTAAATAAGTAATTTTATCGAACTTAGGTTAAAATGAAACAAACATATTTTAGTTTAGTTCCAGGCAGTAACACCAGAGTTCGCAAGGTAATTTTATTTCCTGATAGTACCGAAATATCATTTTGTTCACTCGCTACGCAGTTAAAATTTTTATTCATAGATCTAACAAAAGACTTGGGGAGAATCAAAGTTGTATTTCATCCATTTCTAAACCTACATAATTGCAGTTGTGTGTGGAAATTTGGCTACAAAAAGGCATGCACGCACGACAGTGCTTTCCGGAAGAATTAGTTTGTGATAATACAGAGCAAATAAAACATTAAATCTCAACCAATCAACTATTTCGCTGATAACGGATTCTTTGTTGATAATGTCATTAATAATAAAACACATTTCCCCAAGTACATCTGCAACTATAGCAGAAATTGCATTTCTAGGAACTGCTTGCCATAAAATGTGTGTCAATATTAGTAGATGTACCCGAAAATATCAGAAAGAAACGTTTTTTATATATATATATGCATAAACATTAGTCATCTAAAAACGTTTTAAATAAACGCAAAGCTTCTTTAAACTTTCTCTGCATAAGTATAAATTGAAATTTCATGATATGAAGTTTTCTAATGAGGATAACTTTTGCTGAGCAATAGCCAATGAGCAGTTAAGATACATCTGAGAAAATTTACCTATTTTTTCAAAGTAGAACTTAGTTGTGAATTTTCAACCTCGGATTGACGCAATCAGTGAACCAAGTAGAAAGTAATAAATATCTTTTGCAAAAAACACCTTTTGAAGAGCAAGAACATCTTTTGCTCTCCAAAAATACACTCTTCTCCACAGTCATATTCAAAAATAATGAAACTCCAAGCCTGCGGGGAAATTGTGCTAGCAATATTATGTGCGAATTGTGTCATGAAATTGACATAATTTTGACTAAGGGGGGGGGGGGGAATAGTTGGTATTGTTTATTAGTGATCTACATCTCTTGCTTCAATCTTCAAATAATTTTAGAATTATTTGAAGATTGAGGACTTCCGCCCATACCAGACATCCTCTAAACAGATTACCACTTGTTAAAATATCTAAATTTATTGACTGATAACTTGGTTATTTTGTTGGAGAGATAAAAGACCTGGTTACCGGGAGGAAAAGGCCTGTAGACCATCTTCAACTTTTTTTTTAATATTTCGTATGGGGGGTTTCCCCCTCCCTCCTTTCTTCACCCGTCCCTTACGACAGATTGAGTCCTCCTAATGGGGGATTAAGTATGTATTTTATGACTGCAGATCTGTGTTCACGGGGCCGGTTTGCCTGTTCTGAGGGACACAAAAACCCGAGTTTCCGCTTGAAAAAACTTCTACCTCCGTATGAGACCGGAGGTAGAACAGAAAGGTTCCTCATATGGACGGGAATTGAACCCAGATCTTTCCGACCGAGCTACGGAGGCTCTACCATCTTCGACTGAAAAGCTTATTTTCTTACCACCCACACAAAAATCAAAGTAGACATGGGCTAACCTGGAACAATGACATGAAATGTCTTTAGCTAGCAGATCATTTTCATCGCCATCTCCCTTACCGAAGATTTGAAAAGGACTGTATAGAGCTTCCTATATATATATACATACATACACACACACACTTCGTGGATGAGATTGTTAAAAAAAAAAGTCGCTTTACGGACGAAGGAAAGAAATTTTTTCCGTCAGATCTGACGTTGTTAAAATGCCTCATACGATTCAACCATATAGTTAAGTCTTACATTTAGAATCTTTATTCATTATTCATAATCTTAAAAACAAAACAATAAAATTTAAGAGCCAATTAATGTCAATCAAGACAGATTGAAGTTCTTATTCAGCGCAGGCTAGTTGAATGGCTTTCAATATTTTCAAAGCCATTCAACTTTTGCCCTGGAAGAAAGAAGAAAAAAAGAATCCAACTATAAACAGAACATTAGAAAATCTTTAATTCTCCGAATAAGGTATTAAAAATTAAAAAATGCACAACCAACATAAACCACCGCAACGAAAGAAGAAAAGAAAAATATCTGCATTTCAAAGAAAACATAACTGCATATTTAAAAAAAATTTAAAAAAAAAATAGTTCGCCCCACACTATAACTGCAAGTGTTACCTGACAAAATACTAGTGGTTTCCATCCTTTTTGGTGAGCAAGAAAGTTAAGGTCAAAGATTCATCTTGACAAAACAGCAATAGTCTACCTTAGTGTGAACAAAATATTAACTTTTACATATTTCAAATTTTTCTTTCAGAGCATTGATATTATATTTAATTTATTTTTAAATATGTTGTTATTATTTTAAATTATACACATTAAGCAACTTGAGACAGTCTTCTTGAAAGCACATCTTTCGCACCATTTCGCATTACAACACCTGGCCATTGTGAACTCTGGACTTGGTTATTCTAGCTTTTCGATGGAAAAATAAACATTCCCTTAAGTGTGTACTTAGGACAGTAACTTGAGTTTAAGAATATATAGTTTGAAAATAGACTGGTTTTGTCTTGGGCATCTGAGTAAACTGCGCAATAGAAATGACAAAAAAAAAAGTTTGCATTGCAAACAAATACTATCAGTGTATGCCAACATACACATAATATCTAAACGCGCTATTTACATTTTCAAACACATAAAAAGTTAAGTTTTGCGTTTCTTGAACCGACGCACTAGTTTTCTCTTAATCTTTGCCAGTTTTTTTTTCTTCAAAAGTTCTGGGTCTGTCCAGTTTGCAAATAAATGTTTTTGTCTCCTCCTAAGCATATCCGTGAAGAGAAGTTCATCCCGAGTCATTGACCGACACCTGCTGTCCAATTCTGCATTACCTTTCAAATGAAATTCTAAAACATTTGGATTCTTATAATACCTGGTATTGGAAGCATTGGTAATTTCACCATGGACGCATTTGTTGTACCACAAAAAAGTACGACGTTTCAGTATCTTTACTTCTGCCTTCATTTTTTCAACTCCAAAGTCGTTTACCCGGTCATCAAATCGGCGAAGAAAATAATCGTACATTTGACTGTCTGCTTTGTTTATTTTTAATAGCGTTTGACGCTCTTCCTCCGTCAAATTGCTCTTGGCTTTCGAGATACGAGCGTTGATTTTGAAAGTAACCACATCGTCATAGTTCCAACATAGAAGATTCTTCAGCAAGATTAACGATTCCTCCATCCTTTCGGCTATCATCACCAGATGAAATAGCTTATCCAAGTTTTTGATATAAGCAGTTATTTCTGCTTCATCTGCAAAGTTATTAGTCATAAATCCGAGATCAAAAAGTATTTGATTAACACCAAACACTCCTTTGGAACGAGCTACTGTGGCTGTACCGGGTGACTTCTGTAATCTGTTGAGTAGCTGATGGATATTCTTGTGATGAAATTTGTGTAGGTCGAAGTAGGTGAACATGGACTCGAATTGATCAACAGGGTTTCTAGCAATGGTGATAAATAACGTAGATGGAGGCATCATAGTCTTGATTTCCTTGTGATTGAACCGACAATGATGGGTAAGAATATTGTAAGTCTGGTTAAAGACAGAAGGGTCGGGTACCATGGTTCGATGGAATGGCGTTCCATAACTGAGATAGTTTTCTTTTGCAGGAAGAACAAAAGTCAAGTTATGTTTATACCCGTAGCGCATGAGAATGTTTTGAATTGATGAACTGGCACATTTGTGGGTTTTGATGAAAACTACGTTGTTTTGTGGTGAACATGAAGTGGAGGGAGTCTCTTTAACAGGAATCGTTGAAGGAGAAGAGCTAGAATGGGAAAAATAAGAATAATTATATATTGATTTCAAAAAGTATAAAAACAAGTCAAATCACCTGATATGTTTAAAATCAGTAATTGATTAACTGAAACATTGGTCTCAAGGTTAAAATTAGTATAATATTTCTATCTTACATTAAGCTAGGTGTTCTGGATAAAAAAGTTTTATATATTAATATGGATAGATTTCTTTTCGTGGGTACAAAAACTGAAGTTTGGGTTTTTGTAAAATTCGATGTTTGTCCTTAACATGGAATTTCTAACACTTCTTGACATCAGGAAGTTTACCAAAAGAAAAGAAAGAAAATAGTTGCAATCCTCTTACAATGTTAAACATATGGACTGTATGCTTAACATTTTAACAATTTAAAAATATGAACTGTATTTTACTGAAAAAACAAATATGTAAACAAAACGTTAATTTTTATGTTTCTGTTTCGAGCACTCTCAGACAAACTGCAATTGCGCAGAAATGATCAAACTGCAGCATGTCAGTAGTTGTTTGTATTACGGGGCTTTAAGGTCTATGTCAGAGGAAAGTACCCAAAGTGTGTGGGGGGGGGGGAAAGGAATGCAATTGTTTTTCTAGTCGAGCGCGTGTTGATAATGAAACTAAACATATGGAGAGAAGCATTTTTAAAATCCTTTGGCTAGTTGAAGTAGTTTAGTTGTCATACAGTCACTGAAGAATTCAAACACAGAGCTTCGACAATTTTAGAAAGTCAACGACAATATACATTCTTATAAAGACTTAAGATTTATTTTTAAATTTGCCGACAATGTAACATACAAGGAACTGACTATCTGGCAGCAATACTTTATATTTGGACACACACACACACAGATCATAGTTGCATTTTTAAATTTATTTGCTCTTGTTTTCGAAACTGGGATGAAAATTATAAATTATTTTAAGGAGAGGGGGAGGGTATAAAAAGTTTGGGAACATCTGGCCTAATAAGTACTAATGAAAGGGAACGAAAGTGTTGGGGTAAGTGCTTTGCTTGGATGATAAATATGCATTATTTATTTTTCTGGCGAGTCAGTTTAAAAATGGTGACTTATCAAAAATTAGAAATTTCCTATAAATATCTTAAAGCCTAATTACACTAAATGCTTTTTTTCCGAAAAACAAACAAACAAACTGATACTTATGTACTACTATTAAATTTTACACACTAGTAATTTATCCCAGTGACAAACGATACCATTCAGAAATTACTACCATTAAAATAGTCATTATTATTTCATCTTTCATTTGAATAAAAGCACATCTTGAGTGGAAGTTTTAAAATCACCTTCAGCAATATAAGGTACGACTGCATTCAAATTTGATGGAAATCATAAAACGACGTGACCTATAAGGAGGGGGGGGGGATAGTTTTGGGGCCATTTGTCGCTATTTTCAAAGTGCTCTGTTTTTTTTTTTTGTTTTTAAGCATGATTAATGCTTCGGATTTTGTACGCTGTGTCTTGTTGAAAGCACCTTTGTCAAATAAGCGCAATGTACTTCTGTGACACTGCTAATAGGTAAATCATGAGAAGATTGAATTTTGGTCGTAAAGACTCATAAGAACAGTTGGAGATTCAGTTAAATACTTGTCTAACAGTCACTACCCCACCTTTTGATAAACTAGCGTCAACAGCTCCACACTGAAGTATTAATTAAAAAAGTAATTTATTTTATTCTCTTATTTTTAATAGCACTGTATATATTTCGCAAGGTAGTAATTAGCAGTGTGTGTGTGTATATATACACACACACACACACAAATTTATACATACATAGCAGAACGATACCTCTTCGGTTTGTTGGGGTGTAACTAATTTATGAAAAAATCGGAGAGTCATAGAAGTATCTTTCATTATAGCATTAGTGTATAGGAATACTTTTTATTATCACAGTTGAATCTGGAAATGTTATTGACTAAGTACTAGAGACAAACTGTTTAAAATTTGCCGCTGAGAGCAAAAATTATTTTATCTGAAATTTGAATTGTCTTAAACTATCTTCTTAACCATTTTTCCATACAAAACGCACTGACGTGTGACATTAAGACTTAACACGTGCGCGCGTATATATATACATACATACATACACACACACACACACAACTACTGTATATATGTTGAAATTTTTTTTTCACCTTGCTCTGACTGGATGGAAAAGAAATTTAAACTAGCATTTTGAATCGTATTGCCAATAAACAGTTTGTTTGGAATCAAAACTCGAGCAGATAAATCTTTGTAAGTGTTCATCCGAAATTTCATATTATGTTAGGAGTTGGTTATAATTTGAAATTTTGAAAACGTGTTTACCTGCCAAATAGTCCCATCGAATCGAAAGCTGAGATGACTAGAAACCTTTGCGAGGATTCCAAATACTAAATTAAAATAAAATGGGCCTAACCACAGCCAAGGAATAACTTGCTTACACTCGCATAATGAATCGACGAAGTTTCGTAAAAGGTGGATACTCAATTTGTTTACTCACCTAGATCTTTGCCGTGGCCGTTTAAATGTGTCGGCCGAGTTAGTGGAATAATCTATCTAATGTTTTAACCGTAAATATTCCTTAAGGTTGCTTAGATAGATTAACCGTTGCGAGTCAAGATGCTTGTATTAACAAGCAATTACTGAATTGAGAACATTTATGAAAATGCAACACGAAAAGTACAAGAAAACGGGTGCAAAATATGACTGAAGATCATACAGATTCAACGGCAAGTATGCCAACTAGGAATTCAGTCTCCTGCACTTTAAATCTTTCCATCAATTCTGAACTTGTTCTTCAAAAATGTTTTCGACCAGTACACGTATAAAAGTGAGAAATACTGTAAGCACGCGACTCAATAACTTATCTTTACAAACACTAGCATCACCTTTCTTCAAACTGTACTAAGGAGTATGTGTATCGCTTATGATAATTTTTTTTCCTCACAATAATGGCGTTAGGACTCAAATATTTAAGGTAATGCCATTATTACTGACCAGTTACTAATCCACACATTACACAGCAAATCTCAAGGCCATACAAACGCCAGATCAAGAAAACGATACTTTTGTTTTTACATTATACATGATTGGACTACGACCGACTAAAAAAGTAATACATTAACATATAGATGTGTATATGAGGTATGTATCTGTTACTGTATTATCTTCTTGTTTTCTTCGGTTAGGTGCGCTGTCGTGTGGCTTATGCAACCCGCGCTACAAAATTCACGTCAATTTGACAGTATGATTGCATTTTTATCGATGTATGAAAGTTTTACGAGTGCATAGCGCATCAGAGCTCATTACTTGAACCAATGCAATTAATTATAACCAAATCTGCTGGGAATAATGTGTTTGTTTTTAAATACAGTATATTAAAAAACAATAATGAAGGAGAATGTTATACTTAGTTGATATATTCGAATTACTCAAAAGATGTAAATATATAATAGTAAATTTGGAAAATCAGGACGAGGCTTGCCTCCTTCGACTACAATGATACAATCCGCAAAAGCTCTGGCAGAAAATGGGACATTCCGTAGATTGTCGACACGGTTTCCCCGTTGTAAATATGAGCAAATTAGTTATAAATTATTTATAGAAAATTATATATTTTAAACTTTGAAAAAAAAAAAAAAAAAATTGACCCGCTGTTCAAAGTGCTCACTCAAAGGTGTCCGTATTTGTGACCGCACACTCGTGCTATTAAATCGAATGCGAGACAATGTTTACGTGTCGAAATGTATCCTCTTCATGAAGCATTAGTATGTTGTGTTTAATTTTAGGAATCACGCGAAACTAGGAAACAATTACGGGAGTCTTTAACAAGAAAAAATGCAAAAATATAATATCGGTGATATTGCTATTCCGTGGGTGTGTACTGCACACCCTGAATATATTCCCCCGGTCGGAAGTATATGATGAAGTTTACAGTGATGTAACTATGAGATAAATGTGGAGTGGGCGCATCAGGGAATCCTTCCCTATTTGTGCTGTCTCCTATCTAGGAGACCGACTAGCATGATGTGACTCATGTTTAATTATGGTTAATTACGGCGTAACGACATGTGATGAGGAACCTATCTCTTCCACATATTGTCGTAAGTATTCAATGGCTATAAAGTAGTGTATGTATTCACAGGGCCGGTTTGCCTGAGGGACAAAAATCCGGGTGAAAAAATCCTCTACCACCCTATGAGATCGGCTAACTCACCTTTAGTCGAAAGAAAGAGCAGATAAAAGGTTCCTCACGTCATAGACTGGAATCGAATCCAGGTCTTTCCGACCAAAGGACTTCGTCTGTACCAACTGAGCTACGGAGACTCTAGGGAATCCTTAGTGAAATAGAAACATTGTCGTCTGATGAATACTTACATTATCACAGCTTTCTTCAGCTAATTTACTGCTAGACGAATGTGTCTCCCTGTTTCTTCCATTTTGATAGATCTTAAGATAGAATGACGAGATAAGATGTTATGGATATTTATGGTGGAAAGATACATAAGATCATCCAAAAATATTGTAATATTCGAAATTTTTAAATTTTTTTTGCAACTAGACAACACTCACCTTAAAAAAAAAAAAATAGGTGTTTGTGTGTGTGGGGGGGGGAATCTAATGCTACTGCAAAATTTATTCGAGATAGAGAATGATTACAAATTCCAGAATAGTTGACTGAGTAGATAGTGACTCTTTTCAACCAACGCGTTGTAGGATGGAACTCCACTATACCATTCATGTTTGTGTACGTCTTTAAGTGGTAGATGATTTTAACCTCCACCATCATCCATTTTATATTTGGAGCACAGTTATTTTTCGATCTCTTCACCTCAGTACTAATACTAATGTATATATTTCCACTAGTTGATGGGTGGAATTTATATATTAACATTTTAAAAGTTAAATAAATCCTCTAGCCATTTCATTCCTCAAAAAGGAGTACGAACTCTTAGTCCCAACTTTTTTTTTTTTTTTTTTTGAAATTGACAGGCTAACAGATTCTCTCTTAAGTCGTTATCGGTAGTTGAGTTCAGTTTATATATATTATTTAATTTTTTTTATATTTCTAGTATTTATGACTATTATTTATATTATGATATATAGCTGAGCCTGTGTAGCTCGGTAGAAGTAGCGTTTGCACTCTACAGCGCTTGACCGCACGAAGAAAGGATTTGGTGGTTCAAATCTAGTCGCCGAATGGAGGAAATTTTTCTAAGCCTTTTTTCGGCCGGTTCCCGAGTTAGTCGATCGGGCTAGTGGGTTTTTTCTCCCGGAAACTAGGGTTTTTCGTCCCGTAAACTCAAGAAAATCGACCGTAGAACCCACACTATTTTCAGACATTAAAGACGAGTGTTAGGGACCACGAGATGGCGGCACTAGCTTGCCGTCTTCTTCACTACATACCGATGAATCAGTGATAGCCTTGGGCCAGCTATCTCTCTGATTGGCTACCAGTGGAGATTGAACTGCCCACTCAGTCTCCAAAAGTTAGATAGGGTAAACGGCCCCGCCTACTCCCTATACGGGAACAACATAGGCGTTGGCCGATTTTTTTTTTTTTTTTTGATATATAGCTCCCAAGAATAACTAACCAAGATATCAGCTGGAAAAAAGAAATCGCATTTCTACAGTTCTATTAATCCCTTACTCTCTTATTGATAATTTCTGCACCAATATTTCAACTTAAAAAAATCACATGCTTCTTTAGACGCATGTAAGAGTCCTTCATTTTCATGTCCACTAACATCACCTACAACGAGAGGCAAGTGACACCTTGCTTATAGAAACAACTGACGTTTTTATAATCAGGATGTCTATTCACCACAGTTAACATTATTATTCGAATCAACTTTCTGAAACCAAACCATTCCTCAAATTCACAATGCATTTTAAAAATACTGCTGGAGGCAATCACCATTTCGCTTCTTACAGATTATGCGTATATCACACACAGAATATTAAAAGCAGGTGACACACCAATTCCTGAACCTCTTCACTTACACCTCCAATCTCTAACTCATGAGTAATCAACCAGTCGTAAAGTAGAACACTAAAATGTGCCACTCGGTTTAATATTTCTGCTTTTCAACTGGTCTGCCTCACACCAAAGGTTAACCATCCCTAATCTATAGGAACTGGAATCTATAACTAACCTGGTTTTAATGCTTCAATGAATAATATATAACTCCTCAGTAAAAAATCGAGACAATCAGATAACTCAAACTTATAATAAGAACTTTAATAGGATGCTCAGCTTGCCTCCTTATTGGAGAGCCTACGTAGCTCAGTCAGTATCGAATGCCCTGCGATTAGAAAAAACTTGGGTTCGAATCCAGTCTAGGACCCTTTAGAAAGGTTTTTTTTTTTTATCTGAAGTTAGCTTGTCTCATTTGGGGATCATGGGTTTCTCCCATGGAAGAAATACCAGCTCTCATCTCGCAAAACAAACAATGACAGAAGAATACACGCAATTTTCAGATGTAGTACGCTGGCCTCAGCCTTAGTTGCTTCTGCTGTAATTCAAAAATAACCAACTAATCATTTTCCTTGTCATTAAATAAATCTATAACAGCCTTCTCAATAAATCCCATATCATTGAATTTCAAAATAGTCCATTTTCACAGAAAAACAAAATCATTAAACCTAATCCCTGTAGATACAAGGTATGCAATGTTCGTTCTAGTAGGATTGTGCAACCTTATACACAGAATCTGTCGAAACACTTCTGCTGCAGAACACTTTCAACACCGGCTTCGAACTCTCATCATATTACCTTTTAAAAAAAATATCTGAGGTCGAAATAGTATGGCGAAAATCAGATCTGCTTAACATCTTCAAGCGCTTAATTCATAGCTTATCTCCGCTGAGACGCCTTCAATAAAGATATGAGCCGATTCTATCGATATAAGGTGGTCACACATTCTACCTTCCGTGTAGCTCTGATCCAAAGTAAAACACTAACGGATCCAGGAAAGCGGCTAGTTTTTTTTTCGGGATGGGCGGGGGGGGCATGTATTTCTGCATATGATATCAATTTGCCATATCTATCTACGTGCTAGTGAGCATTTTTATCTTCTAATTGATATGAAAATTCAAAGTGATGCATGCTACACTGTATTGAAATACATTCTAGTAGATTTACCCTTGAATAACTCTTCCATTATTTTTTTTAACCCAGTGTACATCAAAATGAATAACGCATGGTCCACTTTTCCCTTCTTCCAGTTTTCGTCGCATCCGCTTAGTTTTTTTTTTTTTAATTAAAACATTAAGAAAAACTCATTTTGTGACAAGGCTTTCATGTGTTTTGCGTATTTTTTTCCTCCTTTTTCTCGCTCGCTAATTTCAGCAATATAATCTATACATAGAAGTATGACACGATCAGACACAGCAGCAAGAGAAAGATGAACTGTACATAATTTTCTCAAATGTTATAGCCAAGCTAATTTACTGTATTTAATGTGGGAATAACGCGAAATCCGAATGATGAAATTACAAAAAACTCGGATCGGTATAATCAAGATACTGTGTAATTGTACATTACGGGCGGGAAAAAAAAAAAAAAAACCCGCAGCCATTATATATGAAGTTGATGTACTAAAATATTCTGCCCAAGACTGTTTATCTGCAATGATCACAATTTAACAGGTTACTACTTATACGAAGATTAAAGTAATTTGGATGACAAAATTGGAAATATTCCATGCGTGAAGTTGAAAGCTAAAAACTATGCTGTCAGTCAAGAAGAAGTGAATAGAATAGAAGAGAAAGAAAAGCGGGTTATAATAAAACAGCTAAGTTTAAAAGGTTGCGTGAGAATAAAAGAATTCTCGCTAAACACATACGTTATTTTATATCGAAGCGCGCGCGCATGAACATACACAAAGAGAGAGGTCACATGCTACGCAGTTGAAAAAAAAAAAAAGTTTGATTTTCCTAAGAAGTTAAGTTAATATTGCTATTTAGAAGTCATACAACAATTAGAAGAATGCTGAGGGAAAAAAAAAAAAAAAAAAACTATCAAAGCTAAGTCTACATAAACAACTGAAACTTACAGGAACCCACTATTGTAAAGAATCCCAGTGAAAGCCACGAAACTCAGTACGACCATCACAGCCGGCCGGAGTCGCAAAGAGCAGCATGATGTTAATGAGCACGTCCTGTCCTCTCTTGACATAGCAAACTAGGTTAGCAAGTTAAAAGATGATCACTGTCGATAAATCCTCGCAGGAACTTTAACACCTCCATGACATCCTGTCGTCAGCACACCTGCAAACATAGTAAGGAGTATTGATCGCTACAAGCTAAAAACTTAAAATGAAAAATAATAAATAAAAAAGCTTTTATCCTTGTTCCATTCTGCGACCACCCTCTAACTAAGCGACCGTCTCACCTGCAGCGCAAACGGACGTGTGTGTGTGGACGTATTGATCAGTTGCACTGTCCTGCTAACCTTGACAGTCATGCTACGCCAAATCCGAATAATGGCTAATTGTCAGCAGTTGTTCGCGCTTCGCAGGAGGCATATAAACATAACCACACCATTCAACATGCTATTAGGAAAAAAATGTCATCTCGATACCGCCTTCTTCGACGAGAATTCTTTTATTCACAAGTATTGTTCAGATGACTTAAAGAGCTCGTAATAGAAATAGAGATGTATGACATTGGATGTGCCTCGATCCCGTCAGTCTTGAATGAGATCAGCTTACTGAAGATTGGGAGATATCGGATGACCATTGCGGATGTCGAGAGGTTCTAGTCGAACAATAAATCAAAACGAGAACTTAAACTAAAACGCTCTAAGCAACAACGGTGTTAATGACGGATCGTTTGCAAGTCGTAGTGTAACAAAAGATGCAAGCTATACTTTTCCTGCATACATTTATTCGCACTCACTGACATTGCGCAACTAGTTACTCCCACATAAAAAGGTAGAGCTAATGGCGAGATGGGCTCTAAGCAACATCGATCAAAACATTTGCGTCGTGCGTCATTTTAACTTTATACATCACTTACGCCCATTCGAAACTCCGAGGATCAAAGACATGCTTAAATGAAGAGTAATGACATTTTAAACAAAGACTTAATGACAGTTTGGCAACCAGTGTAGTTTAAGGAGGGGTATAAAAAAAAAATCCTTAATTTAGTACAGGGCCTAGAGTAAACAAGGTGAAAAATAGGTCACCAAAAAGTGCATTTTCACGACGGAATATGCTGACACGCCAACAACAGCTATGTTGCGTTATTTAGAATGTCAAATTAGCTAAGACTAGTGTATCATGTTTAATTCGTATGTTCTTCTGTCTGGAGGCCTTTTTTTTTATATTAAAAAAAGTTTATGGGAGAAGAACTAAATCTCCGTACGAAACTGGTTAAGGTTGTCTGACAATTTCCGCACAATCAGAACAAGACCAAAATAAAGGGGAGGGGGATAAAAAAATGCCACACATATTGGTATAATGTCACACTCAACGCATTCATCGACTGTTTTATCTACTTAATCTTTAAAAAAAGTGACTGGTGATTAAAAAAAACCTCGTGTCAAAAAGCGGGCCAAGTACAGTACTGAGAAAGCAAAGGGTAACTGCTTGGATAACAGTTTTCGACTGTTCAGAATGTAAATTCCCCTCCAAAATTTGAGCAGTATCATAGCAGCAGCAGCAATATTCTCCTAATGATTAAAATAAGAATCTCAATAAAGTAGCTTCCATATAAATTATAATCAACCTCCAGCCTTTTCAGTATATTGATGACTTTTAACAAAATCACACGCATTTTTAAGAAATACCATTACTACGTACAGTAGAAAGTCGGCAAGGTTTTGCATTGTTCCAAGTACCCGAGATGGAAAGTAGGAAAACATCCACTAAGAAAAAACTCGGAAATTACTTTTTATTTTATTTTTTTTGCGAAACAGCTTTTATTCTTAATTAATCGAACATCCACTGGATTTAAGAATTAGAGAATTCTATCTTAATAATGCATACTACTTTATTCACGATGTATTATTTATGTATCCTTGACAGACTATCAATTAGAAAAAAATAATAAATTACGAGAGGTTCAAAAAAATTAAACTTTCCGATATTATTATAACAGATTTTAAATTATAATCGAAAACCTCTTCATATATAAAGATTACCAAACTTGCACATCAGTACACAGTCGCTGAATAAGTAACACATATACACTAAAGTGAGATTACCAACTCCTCCTCAGGATGACAAAATACCAAAAACGTTGCAATGATTATATTTTTTCTTTCCTTTGAGTCAGAACACGCACAGAAACTTATAAATTAGTTACTTCTTTTGAACTAACGCCAACAAACTTAAAAGAACGTCTGCTGCATTAGGATGACTATACAAAAATATCTGAAGACTGGCAGCTGATGACGCTTCCTCAGTGCAAAGTACTTGGCACCAAATGAGTGGGCTGGGTCTGGACTACTTCCGGATATTTATAGTAATGATATAAAATATCCGGTTAGCAATAAACAGAATGTGATTAGGGAGGCGAATCTCTCCAAAGCAAAAGCATGCGTACGATCTGTAGTGTTTGATTTAAGATCCATTCTGTTTAATCTCTCCTGGTAATTAAAGAAATGGTTTTCCTTGTCAGGTAAGTAGAGCGGAAAGGAAAGGGGAGGGGATGTTATATCGGAAGTGCGATAGGCTCGCGGAACAAGCGTTTCCAATCTTGATGCTGACATACTTGCGTAATTTATGGATTTAGCACACTGAATGCAAGCCATTCAATTAAACTATATTTCATAGGGATGAAATGAAATGCAAATGGGAATGTAATTGTCACTTGCGTCTGAATTACATATAAAAGAAAGTTGCACCAATTCAGATTAAAACAAAATTCAGTGTTAAATGGTACGTAACACAGCTGACCAATGGAAATGTTGCAGGGACAGCCTCTGTGTCAATAGCTATAGCGATCAGTTATCAAATGGTTTTTGACCTGAGAGAGGTGTTTCTGATGACATGAAGTAGCCAGGAAAATAAAAGAATTTGTCAATTACGAAGCACGTGATTATGACAGACTTTAGAATCTGCTTGGGTAATACGGAAGAACTTGGGGAGGGGGGGGGAGATCATAGGACATGTGTGAAAATGGTTTGAAAACAGCAGCGGAAAAATGTATACCCAGAATCAGAGGGATAAATAGAGTTGGGACGTGATGGATAATTCGGAAAATCAAACTGGAATTGGCATTTCAGAGGAAGAAGAGGTTATGAGAAGGTTATAAAAAGAGGCGGAGAACAGTTGCGTAGAACTCAAACTAGGAAGGTAATTAGTATTTTATCATAGAGAAATTAGAATGCGGGAGAAGACGCACAAGAACTTTTCACTATAAAAAAGTTAATAGAATCGAATGGTTATAACCCTAATCAAATCTAGCAGATAATTGACTCCTATGTATTGGCAAAAAACTAACGATGTCATCAGCAAAACAAATGGATAAGGCTGTCTCCATTAATTTTGATTCCTTTCTGAAATATGACTTCTGCATTAATTCAGCCTTGGTGTCACCTCTGAGTCTGGCTCACACTTGGTTTTTATCCTTTTTTCCCCAAGTAAGCAAACGCTTGGTATTTTTAACGTGTACCGTACTTCCTCCACTGTGGCAAAACATAAGGATAAATAAGTGCAGAAGATATTTGCTGAATGAAAAAGGTAGTCACAGTTGACCTATTAGAGATGACAATGGAGGTATTCAGATTACTTTCAGGTATTTCATCCTAGCGAAATAGGTTACTCCTAGGAGGGGGCGAGAGGATTGATGAAATAGAAGGAAATCAAACAGATTTAGAATATTGATTATTGGATATCAACGACAGTGAAACTGGATGAGATTTTGCAGTGTTTCGACGTTAGGATAAAGACTGTGTACTAATGACCTGGTTTTTGTCTACCAACTCGAAGAGGTTTGGAGAAAGTAATAAGACTTCATAACAAAAGTGAGAGCGAAATTTATTGAAATCGAATTTGTTAAGGGAAGTTTGTTTTGTTTTAGTAATCTGGTCAGATGTTAAAAAATAAAGAAAATAAATACCAAGGTGGATGGTGGGGGGGAGGAGACAATCAATGAGGAAAATTCATATACCATGATCTTCCTAGATTTCGCGAAAGCATGACAGGCTGTCGTATGACATATTGAAGTTGCAATGAATGATCTTACACAGGAGGTTCGGCTATCACACAGACATCCAAGTTATATTATTGGGAAGCAGTATCAAAGAAGAAGGCTACAAGTACAATCCAAAGATCTCAGTACTGGGACTCAGTTAACATTCAATCTTTTATACCAATGATTTAAATGGAATTTGGAAATTCCCCTTTCATCTTACAAAACAGACCAACTAGCCAAAAGAACACATAATTAAAGCTACTGTCAAGTTTCGAAAAGTAAATATGTTTTACCTATTTAGGTATAAAATAAATAATGGATGTTTATTATACATTTTTTAATACATTTTTATGTCGAAGTGCAGCCTTATAAGCTGCATCTTAAGACTCAACTTATCCATGGTCCTACCTCTGCAGTAACACGCTATAGGTTTCCAACCTTTTGTGGGTGAAACTATCATGAAAACTTATCCGGGGGATAGCGAATCGTTCTCGAATACAAAAATTAAGAAAAAAATGTTGTCTAGAGTGAATGTTTATTTACTTATTACTCGCATGAGAAAAAGAAAAATATTGCAGTAGAAAACTATCGAACTCCTTTTCCTAAAGGTGTGTTTTTTAATGATAATCCATCTTAAACAATATAGCAGGCCACGAAGTGAGTAAAAATTATATGACTTTACAAGGGCTATTTTTAAGACCTTTAAATTTAAAAGTGTCGAATTGCCGGATGTTATAGATTCATCAGAATATCTCCTAATGCATCAGATACTTAAAGTTGATACTGAAGATATTTCAAAGCATCAGTTCAACTTCTTTGGCTAGAGCTTCAGGATAAGGAACAAAGAATGTGCCAAGCATCTTAAACTAAAAAAAAAAAAAAAAAAAAGTGCTGCGCTAAGTAAGAAACTATTTGATTCTAAACATCTGGCAGTGTCAATAAAAATACAATTCAGAGAATTGTGTTATAAGGAAAATAAACGCCCGCTGACTCTTCTATACAACCAATGTGTTTGTTTTTCTCAGTATTCTAGCCTTCGTGACAAATTCTCTACACATACTCGCTTCCACATTTCAACTCTAAAAACATTCCCTTAGGATTGTTTCGGTATAATATTTAATCAAAGATTAATAACAGTTCCTACAAGGTGAAGGTTTGGACTTTCTTTTTAAATCACCTCTCACACAAAAAGTTAATAAGATTATAGCACATCAGTACTATGGAGAAGAGACAAGAAATTAAGAAAGCAGGAATCCGTTTCTGGACCAGTTGGGGATTGTAAACGTTGACGAAAAACAAAATTGGGAGAAGGCTATTCCCAAGAAAAGTAGATGAAAGTGGAAGAAGTTGGTTAAGCAAGTTTGAAGCTGTAACGCAGTGTTTCTCAACCTTTTTTGGATCGTGCCCCACATCAACGTCTCAAAGATTTTGATGCCCCCCTCTAACATAATAGTCAGCCAAATTCTGAAAAAGTATAATATAAATATGTACATTTTCTAATTGCCCCAAAATATTCAAACTGCCCCTCTGTGGGGCGTACGCCCCACGTTGAGAAACACTGCTGTAACAGTAAATGGACATTTACTAGCTGCGCTGATGGCTTTTCATCATCAGTGGTTCTGACAGGTACTTAAGTGCCCAAGATGTTACAAGTATCCTTGGATTCTGTAAGCTGATGGTTCTCGCTAACTTAAAAGTGGAGGAATGATGATGGCCAATCTAGTGGACCACGAAAATACCTACAGAAGAGGACAGAAAAACAACGCTACTATGAGAAATCAATTAACCTAAGTGTCCTCTTCTGTAAGGCAAACATTTTAGCGAAGTTTTTAATGGCCTATCCTAAATGTTGAAGAGTGTTCCAAGCTTGGACGAATTTGAGAATTGGTGTTAGCGAATTTACAAGTCAAGTAATGTGCTGAAACAGAAACCTTTGGAGTCGAAAAGACTAGATATTTTTGATGTGTTTATGGAGGGAAAGACCAGAGGTATGAAATCAATCAGAGAAAAGAAATCTGATATTTTCTGAGATCGAGAATTACAAGAAAAGAAAGGTGCGAGATCTTTCCTACAAGAAAGAAGACAGGACTGCGTTTCCGTAGCGCTGTAGCTTACTAGGTTGTCCTCTCCATTGAAGAATGTGGAACCGATAGGAAGTTTAAGGCATCGGATATGGAAAACATTAAATCCCGAATAATTTGGGTACTACAAGGTTTGCCAAATGAACAACGGGAATGTGGCGTCATCAACAAATGAGATAATTTGACTTTCATCATCCATTTGATGAAATTCCATGCAGTTGGTAGATTCGGGATGAACATGACCAATCATGGCCGATGTAGGGTGGATTAATTCTGGAACACAGGTTTTGGAAACAACTGGAAGATTTCAACCCTCCGGTTGGAAAGACCTGGGTTCAAATCTCATCTATGACCAGAAGAACCTTTATCAGGGCTTTTCGATCAAAGGTGAATTAGCCGGTCACGTGCGTTACCCAAAAAGTCTTTTTTTTTTTTTTTTTTTGTTAACACGCATATCTGCAAATAGCATACTATTGGACAAGAAAGATAATGGAAAACCACCTTGTTCTATAATAATTTCCTAATAAAGTAGCATTGCTACCCCACATACCATTGGGTTAAGGAAACACATATGCTAACTTTTTTTTTTTTTCCTTGGACTTGCTGGGCACACTTGGAGAGTAAAATCTGACAGTTGTTGGGATTTTGAGGGGGAAAAAAATGAAGGCCATCCTAGGTAGAATTTTATTATTCTACTGGAGCAGATGTTTCATCAGGAGAATGGAAATAGTAATTAGCTCAAGGAAAGAAGAATTCACGGAGGTCATCCCAATTCTGACACCAAAGGAAATGACACGAGATCTTAGAATGAGATTTCGATGTACTGTTGTTACGCAGCTGCTCACAATTAATACAAAAGGAGGATACAGCAATTGCTAAGAAGGGGGGGGGGTATGTTTTAAATGTAGGAATCTATAGTTGTATAACCTATTTAAAACTGCTGATTCAAAGTTGCCCCACTTCTCATTTGTGAGTACTCGGGATAAAAAGAGCTCACTATTACCCGCATAAATAAACATAACATTATGAATAAGGCGTAACACGAATGATCAAATTTAAATAAATTACAATTGATAAACTAGCATCACAAAAGAGAAATGAAGCACATGATTTCTTATTCGTTTTTTTTTTAATTATTTATTAAAAAAAGTTTAAGATGAGATAGTGGAAGGTCTCGAAAAGCCTGCGAGTAACAAACTATTCTTACTATATTTATATAGCATTTAAAGAGGATATAATTTTAAAAAAGTTTAATAGAATAATTTTAAATAGCTTTAAATTTATACTTTAATAATGTAACCTTAATGTAGTTTTCACTCAAAATTAAGTGTAAATAAGTATAATTATATATCTAAAAAGGGAGGAAAATTTGCTTCTTGGAGTTGCGGAAGCGTATAGTTTAGTTTCATCTGCTAATAAGTATTAAGAATAATATTTACAGAATCTTGCAAATTCCTTCCCCTACAGATTACCATCTAATCTCTCCTACTACACCTGATTGTATTTCGTAAATTTTATGCACATAATAGGTTCACGACATTTGCATTAGTTTTTCCTAGCAGCACTCAATGAAAGAAGCAATAGCCATTATGTGCAGGTGGAATTCGAATGACAAATACCCGAAATTTCATCATCCTGTAAATTCTATGCTAAGAATTTATTTATTACGCAAAATATCAGTGCAGAAGAAAGACGAACAGAGTAAAAAAAGTAATTTTAGCGTAGAAGAACTTCCTAATATGCATATCGTAAATTCTACTTAATTCCAGAACTTATATTACATCATTCATATTATCTGTTATTTGACAGCCATTAGGCTTAAGCGCTGTACGTGATGAGATACAATTTTCGCTCATTTTCTGTGCGCAACTGTATTTTCTAATGCAATTCCGATTTGATATGTTTTGATATGAGATAACATGCTTAATGTTGCAAAGAGTGATGATTCTGAGATAAAATCAAATGTTTCATTACAAAAATGAAGTTCGTGTTAACGCTTAGCACAATAAGATATAATTTATCGAAAAGAACTTCATATTGACTTACATTAATACAATACTGGTAGCCATCAGAAAGCCGAAATTGATTTGACACAACTTACGATATTTCTTTTTTATATAGCTGGTATATGTTACGAATAAAATGCTGATATATTCTCAAGTTTTCAAGCATAAAATTAATTTTCACCGCATACGACGAATGCATACACAAATAACTAACTATTTCCGATAAAAGCGCCCTCAATGCAAAATATTATCCACCTTCGCAACGAATTTTGGTAATATTAGATATTCGATAATATTAATTTTAAACTATTCTTAAAATTCAGTATAATTAGAAAGTATTAAAATATAATATTTAGAAAATAAATGTAATTTTAAATTTGTAGCTGTGATTAGAAATTGCTATGATTCAGATCATTGTGATCAAAATTAAATATCGGTGCAGAATCTCATTGTAGAAACAAGAAAGACCATTAACGTTTAACTTGCAGACGCTTGAAGAAATTGAAGTTAAAACCAACTTCCAGAGCAAAATTAAAGTAAAAATAGGGGCCGAAAACAAAATTATAGAACACGATGTAGAAAGAAGTTGGACACATATTAAACAACGGATTCTAATACTACGGAATAAAGTCTTGGATACGAAAATAAGCGAGAAAAAAGAGAGAGAGAGAGAGAGAGAGAGAGACTGGCTTGGTGAAGAATGTGCTCAAGCAGTAATAAAAAGAAATAAAGCATATAAACGAATTTACTGCAAGACCAACTAGGATTAAGGAAGGAAAATATAAAGAACTGAGACAAGAAGCAGATAAAAATCTAAGGAAGAAAAGACAAGCCCCCTTACTAGACAAAAACATATTAAACAAACAAAGTAAAAAACAGATGGAGAGAATATTTCCATGAATTGTTGAATAAAAATGATATCTCTGAACTCAAAATTATATTCCAGTTACTACTGAAGAAGATGTTTCTGTAGAGCTACCATCAAGGCAACATACTTAACGATAAAATACAATCGCTCAGGAACAACAAATCCTCAGGATAGACTAAATCCCTGCAGAATTACTGAAAGCCGAAGGAAAGAAACGAGAAGACAAATATATTAATTGATTTTAACCATGTGGAAGAAAGAGAAAATTAATGGAGAAAGAGCCTGTTCTGCCAGTACATAAAAAGAATGATAAAACAGTTTGTGGAAATTACAGAGGTTATTGTCTGTGTGCAGCATACAAAATATTTACCTCTATTTTGAAGAACAGGTTAAACCAAATTTATGGAGAAGATAACGGGTATCTACAGAAAGCAGAAGAAAAGTATTTGGAACTAGAAAAATCAGCACAACAGACAGGACTAAAAATTTACCAACAAAAAAAAATAAAAAAAATAATAATAATGATTAACACCAGACAGAATCAGTTAACTGATAACAACGTGAAAATTGAGAACTTGAAATCGAAAAAGTGGATTTAAATACAGGGTAATCAAACTTAAACTATCGCTGTTTAAGGCTTTGTGGAGCGCCACGCAGTAATACCAATGCTGAGAAACTCTCCAGGAATATATTACGTGTAATGTGGACGCAAGATCTGATGGGGGGAAAAAAGTAGTTCCAAAATTTATCGCCAGGGGCGCTGTATGATGTATTGAATGTAGACGTAGTAATTAGTCTATGTGTGTATGCTTAGGAAGAAAAACGGCAAGCATAAATAATACATTTTTATTCACTTCCATTATGCAATCACAGGCAGTACTGTTCAACGGCAGAACGCAGCTGGTCGGGACTGATGTTGAGCACATATGCTGCGTTATGCTCAGAGCTGGCAAAGTTATGAGGATTACAACGATAAATCCTGTCTTTGAGAAATCCCCAGAGCCTGAAGTCACAGCCGGTCTGATCAGGTGAATGAGGTGGCCATGCAGCGAGAAACGCACGGCTGATTACTCTGGCTTCCGTGAAATGTTCTCGAAGTCATTGCTCTATCCTGTACATATAGACCGATGTGTGGAGGGGACCCCCCATCCTGCATGAAAACGACTGAATCCATGCACAGGCGTTGCTGTAGCACAACAAACTTGTTGATCATATTGCGATACCTCTCGGCAGTAACTCAGCAGGTCGTAGGACCCGACAGGCGAATGTCTTCAAAGAAGAATGGTTCGATGATAAACGAAGCTGCAAACAAGTACCTGACAGTAACTTTGAGTGAATGCAAAGGAATTTGTTGGATTTCATGGGAATTTTGTGTAGCCCATATCCGGCAATTGTAGGTATTCACAGCTCCGTTCAGGTCAAAGTGAGTATCTTCTCCCCACAAAATCATCCACGGCTACGCAATTTCCAACTCCCGTCGAGCAAGGAATGTTAAAGTGAATGTCGGTGACTTTCAAATTCTGCGGTGACTTTCAAACTCCTGTGTCAGCGTTATGTTGAATGGGTAGAAATGAAGAATCTTCCGTAGAATTTTCTAGACAGTTGTGTAAGGAGCATAGGTGTGTCTTGATACAGCGCATGCACTGCAAGAATCAAAGCTTCTTCATCCACTTGTTGTGGATGAAGAAGTTTGGTTTGCGACTTCTGCCAGGTCTAACTCTCAACGATCCCGTTTCTTCAGAACGGCTAATCATTCGTCGCAGAGCACATGGAGATAGTGGACCTCGTTGACATTAGCTCAGGCGACGAAATTCGCGTAGTGCAGTAACAGCATTGCAATTGTTTAGGTAGTACAGCTTCATGAGCAAAGCACACTTGGACAAGGTTAGTGCCATTACTGTGGACGGTATTAATAACCAGAATGAAGGAAAAAATCCCGTGTCCGGCTTTTTAAACCCTCCTGGCACCTGCCGAGTTGCGTGATATGCAAATTCCATGCATTTGGTGTTTATAACGTCCCTGATGATGAATTTTGAATTTCATATCAGATATCGCTTCCGCATGACGCACAATGTATTCCTGCAAAGCTTCGCAGCATTTGGATCACTGGATAGCGCTCTACAAGGTCTTAAAAAGCGAATGCTTTAATTTTGATCACCCCGTATTTAGGATAACGATCCCTAGCCATCCAAATGAGACAGTGAAAGTGCAGAATCGATATATATATCGATAATTCGTCCAGTTATGACCTATGGATGTGAAACCTGGTTATTTACGGCAAGCATGGAGGATTTGATTTCAGCTTTTGAAAGGAAAACCCTTAGGAAAAATATTTGGACCCAGTAAATGATAATGGTTTCTGGAGAATCAGATGTAACCATGAATTATATCGACTTTATAAAGAACCCATAATATCCAGTGTAATCAGTTCAAAAAGCTGTAGTGGGCAGGACATGTTTTTCGTATGGAAAATGATGGTATCCTTAAGACAATAGTAAAAAATATTGGTAACAAACAAAAAGGAAAATCTAAAATAAGATGGATAGACACCATTAGTCAAGATAGCAACATTATCGGTACGCCCGCAGATGCGAGACCCTTCGACACTTCTGCGCATGTCAAAAGGAGAATCCATTCCGATATTAGGGTAATCAATGCGTTTCGTGGAATGAGTTGTTTATTATTTCACGTCGGAAAAATTAGTTTTTCTTTTATGAAAATAGTTCTTAAAGTGGTAACTATTTGACTTGTACAACAGTTGGAAAATTTATTGATAAAGCACGTAACTTCACGTGTTGATGGCCAATTCATGCATCCTTTCTTTCTCCCCTTCGGCATGAATTGATTATTCTTAGCACAAAGCCAAGGTCAGTTCTACGAAGTGTGGCAGTACAAGTACCGCAGTGTCTAAACTGGAGAAGTTTTGGGCAGACAAGGTTGGAGTCAACAAATCCAGGAGGACAAGGCTCGATTTGGACTGTAGAACCTTGAAGAAGATTAGAGAAAAATCGTATGAAATTTCTAGCCTGATCTTTGTCAAATTTAAATTGATCTTAATGGACATCGTGGACTTCAAAATTTATTGAATTACAAAAATAAATCAGACTTTAGCTGAAATTTTCAGATAAAAAATGGAATTTTTTAATCGTTTTCTTGATTAATATCTTTAAAGTATTATGACCCATAATTACCCATATTTTTTGTAGACTTGTGCACTATTCATACGTTTCAGTATATCTTCTATAACACATACCCTTTACGATACAATTCTTTCAAGTAATTTTCTTCTAATTTAAATTCCCAAGCCAAAAACCGTGTAAGCATGAGACTTCTGAATTACTCCTTTTCCAGTTTTCTTCAAAGAATGATAAATCACCAGGAAACACGCAAATTACACACTATCCTCTTAGCCTCAAGATGCCTTGGCGTTAATTCTCAACAACGCGATGAAATAACTTATAGTCAAAGGCAATTCCGTTAGAAATCTCGACGACTTGCCTAAATAAAACGCTTTTATGAAACAACTGCGGCAACTGATTTTGCAGAGGTGAAATCTTATGATATGAATAAAAATTTTCACTTTTTATACAAATAACGTGTCTCTGAATTTACAATAAATCAAATAAGCGGCAAAATATTCAACTTCTGCTAATTTTAAGAACAATATTAGTTTGTCTCACATGTGCTTCCTTTGCTCTTCTAAGAAAACGTCATTGCGGAACAGCAAGTAGAGCATTGGCAATAGCGGAAAACGTGATACCCCTCCGGTAGTAAATCAGGATCTCAACAGATATCGACACATGGTTGAGGAAGACAGATTATTTTGTGCTATTAACTAATCGAATGGAGAATTTATATATATATATGGAGAACAGTAACAATTATAAACGTTTTTTTTTCACCTTATATACGAACATTTTCATTGTACAGTTAATTAATCTGCATTTATGACAAAATGTTTGTTCCTGAACTGATCAATCTTATTTCACAATTGGCCCGTTGCCTAATGTTCTTAACTTGAATGTCAGGAAGAGATTTTTTTTTTTTTGAAATTGAAGTCTTATTAACACTGAAAAAATAGTAAAAATGAAAATATAATACAATAGATGCAGCAAGTATTTAGAACAATACAAGTGACAATAATAGAGAGTAGAAAGTATACTACATATGTTATAAAAAATATATCCTACAATATTTTCCAAGTGGTAATACAGAGATTGACAGCAAAAGAAAAAAAGACTTAGGGGTCAAGAATAGAAACAGATTAGAAAGAATTGTACAATGCGTGTGTAACCAAGGGCCATAGCCATACTGGTTACTATAAAAATACAATACAGGTAAAGTTAAAATGTGGAAAAAAAAAAATTAAACGAGTATCTATGAGAGCACACGAATAAATACAGAAAATAAAAATATTGCTTTATATAAATTTTCACATTTCGACAAACTTAATATTAGAAAAAAAAAGCAAAACTTAAAAACAAACAAATATCAACTGTTAAAATGGAAATAAAGATTTGTTTTCTTTACTGAAGCTAAACATGCAAATATACACTTGAAAAGCAAATTATTACAGCGGCTTTTTTCTGCTATATGTTCAACTTATGAATCCTATCCCCTTCTCCAATTAAAGGTCGTTCAGTTAAGCAACTACTGTATATTTTTATTATGATTATCACGTAACATCTCCAGGGAGTCCAAAGACTCATCCAAGTAGGGCACCTACTCTACAACTCTGTCTCTCCCTTCACATTCAATCCACCAACTACAATGGACCACAACTACCATCATCTACACCAACGCCATCTATCTCCCATCATTTTTTTATACCGACAATCACAAACATCCATGCCCATGGCGGGATTCGAACCCGCAGTCTTAAGCCAACTATAAAAAAATTTTTCCTTGCAAAATAGATATTTGATGTCTGTTTTACAACTGTATAAATGATGATAAACATACGGTCTTTAACTGGCAAATATAACACATATTTACTCCTTATACACACACACACACACACACACACACACACACACACACACAGGGTGTTTCAAAGAGAATGACCCGATTTCAAATAATTATATTTAATAATGAAAATGTGGGTACAGTTACAAAATAAATTACGAAGTATGAAACAAGGCCTAAAGTTTCACTCGCCACAATTACGTCGTAACACACGCCAAACAGTCACATGAGGGATGGTAAGTTCTCGGCTAGCACGACGAGTGGACTTGCGCGGACTTCGCTGAAAAGCCTCTTGAATTCGTTGCACATTCCCCTCTGAGGTGCGTGTTCGTTCAGGACTCTTTCCCTTACATAAACACCCTATTTCTTGAAATTGTCGATATCAACGACGAATGTTTTTGTCCAGTTGTGGATCAATTCTGTAACGTCGTCTAAACGCACGCTGCACCTTAATCAGTCTTGCTAAATTCGAGAACACAAAACGCCTTCTGTTGACTAGGCGCCATCTTCTCATTAACTATTTGGGCATCTAGTAGTGGCATCTAGCTGTCGTCATATCAAACTTTGGGCCAAGGCCGTTCACATGATACAAATCGCATTCATTTGTGGTTCGTGGTTGCTATCCATTTAGGAACTTCGGAATTATCTTTAATTAAATATACTTTTTTGTAAAAATGCTTGCATTAGAGAATGATTTAAACTTAAACACAATAGTTATGATCTTTGAATTATGACCAAACCAAAAACTGAGTCAAGTGTATTACACACCTAACCGCGGTTTTTCCCCCCCCTCTTTGCTTGTCTGTTTTAAGGGATAATAAAACACTGCCATTACGTCTATAACTCTTCTATAATACAAAAAAAAAAGTGTGAAAAAGGTATGACCACTGGTTCTGCTGACATTTGCAGTTTAAGAATCGTAGTTTGTGAGTTTCTGTTAATGAAAAGTGAACATGTCCTCTACGATTCATGCTCCATCAAAAGTTATGCTTTAAAAAAAAAAAAAAAAAACATTCATCATCATCATCATCAAATTCCTGCCATGTACCCTCAAGGGGTGTAAAAAAACATTCATTGGAAAGAAAATAAGCAGAACTAACACTTGATTATTTTTATAAGTAAAAAGAGCTTTAGTCGTTGAGGATGCCAAAAAATCAAAAATATTCACCAATTTGTAAAAAGGAAAGAAAAATGACTCTTCATAAAAACAGACACTTTACTATCCACAAGTTGGCTAATCATTTGGGAATTCCAATTATAATCGCGAAAAAAAAAAAAAAAAGAATCTTGACATGATTTGAGCATGCAACGGATCACAACAACAAAAATCTGTTGCAGGAATTTTCTACCGAAAATAGGAACGTTGTAACTACGCAACGTTTCTTTTCTAAAACTGGCAGTGGCGGCTCGTGGCATGAAATCGTGGGGGGTGTTGCAACTTTCGAAATATACATACACACTGTAAGTACAGAGTATACGTGTTTGGATAAAATATAAAAATTACTGTAAAAATTTTAAAAAAAATAAATATGAAAAAATATTGTTTATTATCGATAAAATTATACAGTTTGGAATAATTCAAAATTACTTAAAAATAAAATATATTCTTATTGTTTTGTTTCATGAAAAAATATTGTTTATTATCGATAAAATTATAGTTTGCGAGTTTGTGTGAACGAAAAGTAAACATGTCCTCTACGATTCATGCTCCATCAAAAGTTATGGCTACAAGTAACAAGAACAGAAAGAAAAATTTTGAATTTATAATTCAAAATTACTTAAAATAAAATCCATTATCATAACCCCAATAATGTTCAAAAATAAAAACTAGAACAAATGTTATGTCTTTAATTGTAAAGCCCGAATATTTAAAGAGACGGAGTAAACACGATAAGCACCACAAACGCTCTACTACTAGCGCAAATTGCATATAAACAACAGTGGAACTGTGCGACGGACAGTGTCGCATTATGGCAATAGCTCGCATCTCACTATGACGTGCATATACTTGCGCGTGTAGCAATATGACACCGCGGTAAATACAGTGCTGCTAGCGTCCTTCGCCCTCCTAAGTGCTACAAGATGGATTTTTATTATTTTTTTTATACAAAATAAGAGAATTGTATAGGATTGTTGATGATAAAATTAAATATTACAAGCAAATATAAATAAATTAATTAATATATTTATATATCGAGAAAAATTAGGGGGCGCTGCAGTTCCGCAGTGCACGAGTCGCCCCTGGAAACTGGAGAGATGGCATTAACTGAAAATACAAGTGTGCTTAATGTAATTAATTTAATGTAATCAGAAATGAAATTTTAACACATTTCTGAAGATGTCAACAAATTGGGAGCTGGAATGGCTACGGGTGTTAACGTTTGTGATCAATGAATAAATAGCTAGTAAGATTACGGTTGGGATTGGCTATTTAAAATTAGTTGTGTCTATAGCTACCCACTGATTTAGAATGGGTTAACCGAAGTATTGTCACATAATTCTGTTAATCATTTTTATACTTTATATTGCTTTTTTAATTTTACAGTGTTTATTATTATCTATAAAAAACAGTTTTTAAAAAAATGTTTCAGACTATTGTAGTAACCAGCATTCAGCCTGTTATATAGTCGTAAAGGGGAACATCTAAAAACCAGCACCGATAGCATATTATATACATGTTAACCAAGATCAGGTAGTCCCGAGTAGAATTTGTTCATTTGAAACGTTCTGGAATGTTAAAAAAAAAACAAAAAAAAAACTTAATTAGGAAGAGGTGTAGTTTCCAATGCTATAGTTAAAATGTCTGATCACGCATGGTTGCATAAAAAATTGTTATTCACAATTATAGAAAGCTTTCATAATCTAATAAAATAAAATATTCTTGTCATTTTGTCTGCAATGCTGATGTCATGATTATCATGCACCTTGGCTGTCTATAATTATAGATGTTGTTGCGACACATTGATGGAAATTATTTGAAATAGCAACACTAGTACAGAATGTATACTTTGGTTGCAAAAGAAAATAATGATATTAATTATAATGAGATTAATAAATCATAACGGCTGATTTCTTTTATGATTATTAGCAAGCTTTACTACCAGGAATAGTAAATAAAAAGCGATTCACTACGTCTTTGCAATATCATAGCTTTAGTTAAGGACTCAAGTTGATGGTCTTAACTATTGTCATAAAGAAACTTAAATTTGTTATAAACAAAATAAGAAACAGTACTGAACTCCAGACTTACGTTGGTGGATTGAGGTACAATACTTGGGATATTATTAGAAGTGAGACAAAGAGAAAAAAAATTAACTTAATTTCAATGCTGATACGCCATTAAGTCCTCATAATCGCATTTACTTTGGGCAAACCGCCAAACATAATTCGGCTGACGAACTACTGGAAGTGGTTATTATCCTGCACGCTATTTTTTTTTTTAATTTTTTTTTATGTTTTATTAAGGTGAGTCTACGAAGTGCTGACTGTTTCAAATCGTTTCCAAAGTTGCCAAATTAAATTAAACACGATTGTTATAAAGTACATTATTTACAATGGATAGGTTCGATATGTAAATATCGATATGCAACTCCGCGTATTTTAAGGAGCTCGTAGCCAAGTGGAAGGCAGATAAAATCAAATAATAAACGTATTTTTTTTCCTAAGAGAGGAGGCGAAGCCGTTTAATCCTAGCTAAACTTCGCTTTTAGTCATCACACAACTTTCCCAAGTATCAATGATTTTAATAGCTATCGGGAAGGAGAGTAAGGCAGACAACTGCTGCCATCTCATGATACCTAACACTATATATTATTGTTTAAAATGTGCTAGTACTACTTGGCCGTGCCAGAGATCGAGTAATTCAGGAACTAGTCGAAGAAAAGTTTAGAAAAAGTTCATCTAGTCGGCGACTGTATTTGTGAAAACA